>NC_142809.1:22599380-22769380 GCF_049724085.1 Artemia sp. Qi Xiang Cuo
GGTTGACCCCATAAAAATGGGTGTTACCTCAGAAAACCCGTCTGGTAAGGCAAGTACCGTTCGTAGTAATAGGTGACTGACCCGTGGTAAGGCAGATTACGCAATCACTCGTCACGTAATTGATACGTTACTACTGTCCCAGGGACTTCTTGCTGTCCGGTTCTAAGCCAGCTTAAGAAGTTCGGTGTAGACTTGAGAAGATATGGGATCCCCGTCCTGCACTGGTATCTGGGATCATTGCTTTTCTTGAGGCGAAAATAATTTCAATGATTTAAAGAACATGAAAATTGGAACTTGGAATGTTACGACGCTAAGAAATGACTATCGTATCGACATTTCGACTGACGAATTCAGACGATTTGAACTGAATTTATTAGGAGTTTCAGAAACTCGTATCCCAGGGGTAGGAAGTATGAAATTAGGTGATATAGAATTTGTTTACTCAGGCAGGAAGGATTGGATACATAGACAGGGAGTAGGGCTCATGATGAATAAGGAAGCTGTTAAGTCTTGTATAGGCTGGGAGGGTATTAATAATAGAATACTAGTTGCTCATTTTATGACCAATATGTTCAGGGTATCAGTTATAGTAGTATATGCTCCTATAGAACCGACTGACGGAGATACTAGTGACTCAGACGAATTTTACTTACAGTTAGAGGAGCAAATAGATAGGGTCCCAGGTAGAAATATGATGTTTTTACTGGGAGATTTTAACGCCCAGGTTGGTAGAAATAGGGATAGATGGTACCCTTGCCTAGGTAAATTTGGTATAGGAAAAGAACACAGTAATGGCTACAGACTTTTGCAATTTTGTAGGTATAACAATCTAGTTATAACCAATACGGTGTTTGGTCATAAAATGGCTCATAAGTTAACATGGTATTCACATGATGGTAAGACAGCAAACCTTATTGATTATGTTATTGTAAACCGAAGACTGGCAGGATCAATGCACGATACTAGGGTATATAGGAGTGTCGCTATTGATGTTAAGAGTAGCCTAAAGATCACCATCTCGTAGTGTCAAGGGTTAATTTAAAGCTGAAATATAGGAAGGGTAAGTAGAAATGACCATATAGATCCGACGCCCACACCATATATGGGCATGGAATCCCCAGGAAGAATGATTGCATAATCGAAGTGGGTCAATGACCTAAATTTCCAAAGGTCGATTTATTTGTTGTTGTTGTTTTGGCCAAGTGCACGCTAGGGGCGAATGAAATCCCCTGGGAGAATGATTTTGTAATCAAAGTAGGTCAATGACCTCAATTCCCCTTTCGTGAATCAATAATTCCCCTTAGAAGCAACAAATTAATTTCCCTTTCTTGACAAATCTATCAATCATGACATCATCTGTCAGACATTAAAAAACGTTGCCCAGAAACAATTCTCCAGGACTAGACCCAAGACATTGATGATCTTCGCCCCGGAAACAAATCTACTGGTCGAACTCCAAAGATATTAATAAACTTCGCCATGGAAACAATTCTCCAAGAAACATCTTAGCGATGAAGAGATTAGCGCGGGAAAGGGTTTCCCAGTAATTGCAGATGTCACAGCGCAGGGATGCCAAAAAAAGGAACACGCATAAATTACGTTTAGGGGTTATTTGGGCGAAACCGTTTTAGACATTTTAGGGAATTATTTCGGCGAAACAGTTAGAGACATTTTAAAAGATGATTTTAGAAGAGGATTTGAGGGTGAAACTCTGTGGTCGTTATAATACACAAGTTGTATTTGAACAGTGTTGTGAGGTCCTCTACCCCAGCCCCCAAGGGCTCTGATCCCCCTACCCCAACCCCAAAGGGTTCCAATCCCCATACCCCAACCCCAAAGGAAGCCCCCGGTCCCCAAAGGTCTCCCGGGCTCCCAAAGGGCCCCCGCCGTCCCAACTAATTTTCCTGGCCACATAAATTCTCAGGTAGGTTGACTAAGTTTTAGGATTGATATGTGACCACCAAGTTGCCTGAACTGCAAATGGAACTATGAAAAGCCATCTGTATGACTTTGTTGTTTTCTCTATGTATCAGTGGGGTAGTGTAATTTCTTTTGTATGACATTTTAGTGGATCATATATTAAATAAGAAAACCAAAAAGCATTCTGTATAACTTTATTCATGTTTCTCTATAATAATTTGATGTTTAAAAAGTCATACAGAAGACATTATATCATTATCCATGTTTAAAGGAAACACGGTATTGCCTATTGTTTTGATTTTATAGTACTTTGTATATAAGAGTAAATGACAATATTTGTTGCTTAGAGTATAAAGAACCAATGACTTTAATAGGGCTAGTCAAACAGTGCTCACCCAAGTAATTTGTATTTCTAATATAAAAAAAAATAAATTGTATATGCTTCTATAATATAGTAACTATGAGGTATGTTTATATCACAATATTAAAGCGAATCCCACTGCCTACTATGTGTCTTACCTTATCCTACATAAGGTAGGCTATCAGTGGAAGTCATTAGGTCTGCAAAAATCCCAATAGGGTAGCCTATATATTGATACTTTCTTTTAGAATCATTAATGTTTACCTTTACACTGCTTCATGGTTAAAAGATCTTGGAATGCCAAAAATTCTAGTAACATCAAGACTAGGCTTAGGTCAGCAAAGCTCTTAGCTTAGAGTTTTTGTCAGAGTTCTAGTTTCGTTTAGTTTTAGTTAAGACTTTAGAGTTTTACCTTACAGTCTTAGCTTAGAGTTTTTGGTAGAGTTGTATTTTAGTTTAGTTATAGTTAATAATTTATAGTTTAGCTTAGAGTCATAGCTATAATAATTTGATGTTTAAAAAGTCATACAGAAGACATTATATCATTATCCATGTTTAAAGGAAACACGGTATTGCCTATTGTTTTGATTTTATAGTGCTTTGTATATAAGAGTAAATGACAATATTTGTTGCTTAGAGTATAAAGAACCAATGACTTTAATAGGCCAAGTCAAACTGTGATAACCCGAGTAATTTGTATTTCTAATATAAAAAAAAAATAAATGGTATATGCTACTATTATATAGTAACTATGAGGTAGATTTATATCAAAACATTCAAGCAAATCGTAAAGCCTACTAGGTGTCTTACCTTAGCCTACATAAGGTAGACTATCAGTGGAAGTCATTAGGTCTGCAAAACTACCAATAGGGTAGCCTATATATTGATACTTTCTTTTAGAATCATTAATGTTTACCTTTACACTGCTTCATGGTTAAAAGATCCTGGAATACCAAAAATCCTAGCAACATCAAGACTAGGCCTAGTCTAGCCAAGCTCTTCTCAAGAAGCATTCCTTAAAAGTATTTTTCAAAGAGAAGAGCTTTGCTGAACTAGGTTCCGATTTCTGTTTTACCAGAACATACAAGAAAACAACACTTTCTAAGACTATATGCTGATTTATTTATTTTTTGGTCGTTTTCTGCTGTTTAACAGCACACATTCTTTATTTTTGAAATTGGCCACGAACTTTTGTATTGGAATACATTATGTAAACAGGCGATCTTTCTCCTTAAAAAATCAATTATCGGTTTTTCACACTAATTTAAGACGTATATGGCTGTGTAAGTTTGCACTTTACCAATTTAATGAATTAGTTTTCATTTTAGGTGTCCTTGATACTTTAAGAGTTTAGTGTTTTAGCTTAGAGTCTTAGCTTAGAGTTTTAGTTAGAGTTGAAGTTTAGTTTAGTTATAGTTAAGAGTTTAGAGTTTAGCTTAGAGTCGTAGCTTAGAGTTTTAGTTAAAGTTATAGTTTAGTTAAGTTATATTTAAGAGTTTAGAGTTTTAGCTTAGAGTCTTATCTTAGAGTTTTTGTTAGAGTTCTAGTTCAGTTTAGTTTTAGTTAAGAGTTTTCTGTTTAACCTTTGAGTCTTAGTTTAGAGTTTTTGTTAGAGTTCTAGTTTAGTTTAGTTTTAGTTTAGAGTTTAGAGTTTTAACATAGAGTCTTAGCTTAGAGTTTTTGTTAGAGTTCTAGTTTCGTTTAGTTTTAGTTAAGACTTTAGAGTTTTACCTTACAGTCTTAGCTTAAGAGTTTTTGTTAAAGTTGAAGTTTAGTTTAGTTATAGTTAAGAATTTAGAGTTTAGATTAGAGTCATAGCTTAGAGTTTTAGTTAAAGATATAGCTTAGTTAAGTTATATTTAAGAGTTTAGAGTTTTAGCTTAGAATCATAGCTTAGAGTTTTGTTAGAGTTCTCGTTTAGTTTAGTTTTAGTTAAGAGTTTGGTGTTTTACCTTTGAGTCTTAGCTTAGATTTTTTGTTAGAGTTCTAGTTTTGTTTAGTTTTAGTTAAGAGTTTAGAGTTTTAGCATAGAGTCTTAGCTTAGAGTTTTTGTTAGAGTTCTAGTTTAGTTTAGTTTTAGTTAAGAGTTTAGAGTTTTAGCTTAGAGTTTTTCTTAGAGTTCTAGTTTAGATTAGTTTTAGTTAAGAGTTTAGAGTTTTACCTTAGACTCTTAGCTTACAGTTTTTGTTAGAGTTGAAGTTTAGTTTAGTTATAGTTAAGAGTTTAGAGTTTTAGCTTAGAGTCTTAGCATAGAGTTTTTGTTAGAGTTATAGTTTAGCTTAGTTATAGTTAAGAGTTTGGAGTTTTACCTTTGAGACTTAGCTTAGAGTTTTAGTTTAGTTTAGTTTTAGTTAAGAGTTTTGGAGTTTTAGCTTAGAGTCTTAGCTTAGAGTTTTTGTAAGAGTTCTAGTTTGGTTTAGTTATAGTTAAGAGATTAGAGTTTTAGCTTAGAGTCTTAGCTTAGAGTTTTTGTTAGAGTTCTAGTTTAGTTTAGTTTTAGTTAATAGTTTAGAGTTTTACCTTAGAGTCTCAGCATAGATTTTAGTTAGAGTTTTAGTTTAGTTTAGTTATAGTTAAGATTTTAGAGTTTTAGCTTAGAGTCTTAGCTTAGAATTTTCATTACAGTTCTAGTTTAGTTTAGTTTTAGTTAAGAGTTTAGAGTTTTACCATAAAGTCTTAGCTTAGAGTTATAGTTAGAGTTGAAGTTTAGTTTAGTTATAGTTAAGAATTTAGAGTTTTAGCTTAGAGTATTAGCTTAGAGTTTTACTTAAAGTTGTAGTTTGGTTAAGTTTTAGTTAAGAGTTTAGAGTTTTAGCTTAGAATCATAGCTTAGAGTTTTTGTTAGAGTTCTAGTTTAGTTTAGTTTAGAGGTTTTAGCTTAGAGTCATAGCTTAGAGTTTTTGTTAGAGTTTTAGTTTAGTTTAGTTTTAGTTAAGAGTTTAGAATTTTACCATAGAGTCTTAGCTTAGAGTTTAGTTAGAATTGAAGTTTAGTTCAGCTATAGTTAAGGATTTAGAGTTTTAGCTTTGAGTCTTAGATTAGAATTTTAAATAGAGTTGAAGTTTAGTTTAGTTATAGTTAAGAGTTTAGAGTTTTAGCTTAGAGTCATAGCTTAGAGTTTTTTGTTAGAGTTCTAGTTTAGTTAAGAGTTTTAGTTTAGAGTTTAGAGTTTTAGTTTAGAGTCTTAGAGTTTTAGTTTAGTTTTAGTTAAGAGTTTAGAGTTTTAGCTTAGAGTTTTTGCTAGAGTTCTAGTTTAGTTATAGTTAAGAGTTTAGAGTTTTAGCTTAGAGTCATAGCTTAGAGTTTTTGTTAGAGTTTTAGTTTAGTTCAGTTATAGTTAAGAGCTTAGAGTTTTACCTTAGAGTCTCAGCAATAGAGTTTAGTTAGAGTTTTAGTTTAGTTTAGTTATAGTTAAGAGTTTAGAGCTTTAGCTTAGAGTCTTAGTTATAGTTTAGTTAAGTTATATTTAAGAGTTTAGAGTTTTAGCTTAGAGTCATAGCTTAGAGTTTTGTTAGAGTTCTAGTTTAGTTTAGTTTTAGTTAAGAGTTTGGTGTTTAACCTTTGAGACATAGCTTAGAGTTTTTGTTAGAGTTCTAGTTTAGTTTAGTTTTAGTTAAGAGTTTAGAGTTTCACCATAAAGTCTTAGCTTAGAGTTATAGTTAGAGTTGAAGTTTAGTTTAGTTATAGTTAAGAATTTAGAGTTTTAGCTTAGAGTTTTACTTAAAGTTTTAGTTTGGTTAAGTTTTAGTTAAGAGTTTAGAGTTTTAGCTTAGAGTCATAGCTTAGAGTTTTTGTTAGAGTTCTAGTTTAGTTTAGTTTTAGTTAAGAGTTTAGAGTTTTACCTTAGAGTCTTAGCTTAGTTTATTTTTAGTTAAGAGCTTAGAGTTTTAGCTTTGAGTCTTAGCTTAGAGTTTTAGCTAGAGTTGAAGTTTAGCCAAGTTATAGTTAAGAGTTTGAAGTTTTAGCTTAAAGTCTTATCTTAGAGTTTTTGTTGAAGTTCTAGTTTACTTTAGCTTTAGTTAAGAGTTTAGAGTTTTATCTTAGAGTCTTAGCTTAGAGTTTATGTTGAAGTTACAGTCTAGTTTAGTTAAGAGTTTAGAGTTCTACCTTAGAGTCTTAGATTAGAGTTTTTGTTAGAGTTCTAGTTTAGTTTAGTTTTAGTTAAGAGTTTAGAGTTTTACCTTAGAGTCTTAGCTTAGAGTTTTAGTTAGAGTTCTAGTTTAGTACAGTTGTCGTTAAGAGTTTAGAGTTTTACCTTAGAGTCTTAGCTTAGAGTTTTTTTTTAAGTTCTAGTTTAGTTTAGTTTCAGTTAAGAGTTTAGAGTTTTACCTTAGAGTCTTAGCTTAGAGTTTTTGATGAAGTTCTAGTTTAGTTTAGTTAAGAGTTTAGAGTTCTACCTTAGAGTCTTATCTTAGAGTTAGGTTAGGTTAGGCTAGATTATGTTAGGTTAGGTGAAGTTAGGTTAGGTGCGCCTACGAACTCACGCGTACGTAGGCTAACCTAACCTAACTTAATCTAGCCTAACCTAATTTAAACATGGAGAGATGTTTACTAGCTAACCTAACCTAACCTAACTTAGCTAACCTAACTTACCTAACCTAACTTAAAATTGGAGAAGCCTAACCTCTAACCTAACCTAACCTAATCTAACCTATGGTTTTGGTATTTCTATGTAATATTGTGGAATTTTGTGGTTATGCTAGTTTAGACTAAACTTCAGCTCTAACTAAATCTCTAAGCTAAGATTCTAGGCTAAACTCTAAGCTAAAAACTCTTAACTAAAACTAAACTGAACAATAACTCTAACTAAAACTCTAAGCTAAGATTTTAAGATAAAAACTATAAAATCTTAACTATAACTAAACTAAACGAAACTTTAACTCTAACTAAAACTCTAAGCTAAGACTTTAAGGTAAAACTCAAAACTCTTAACTAAAACTAAACTAGAACTCTAACTAAAACTCTAAGCTAAGACTTTAAGGTAAAACCCTAAACTCTTAACTAAAACTAAACTAACCTAGAACTATAACTAAAACTCAAAGCTAAGACTCCAAGATAAAACTCTAAACTCATAACTAAAACTGTACTAAACTAGAACTCTAACTAAAACTCTAAGCTAAGACTCTAAGGTAAAACTCTAAACTCTTAACTAAAACTAAACTAAACTTGAACTCTAACTACAACTCTAAGCTAAGACTCCAAGCTAAAACTCTAAACCCTTAACTATAACTAAACTAAACTTCAACTCTAAGTAAAACTCTAATCTAAGACTATAATTTAGAAATATAAACTATAAACTAAAATAAAATATAACTAAAGAAAAAACTCTAAACTAAGACTCTAAGGTAAAACACTAAACTCTTAACTAAAACTAAACTGAACTAGAGCTTTAACAAAAACTCTAAGCTAAGACTCTAAGATAAAATTCTAAACTCTTAACTAAAAATGTACTAAACTAGAACTTTAACTAAAACTCTAAGCTAAGACTCTAAGGTAAAACTCTAAACTCTTAACTAAAACTAAACTAAACTAGAACTCTAACTAAGACTCTAAGCTAAGACTCAAAGATAAAACTCTAAAAAATTAACTATTAATAAAATAAACTTCAACTCTAATTAAAACTCTAATCTAAGACTCTAATGTAGAACTATAAACTCTTAACTAAACTAAACTAGAACTTTAACAAAAAACTCTACGCTAAGACTCTAAGATGAAACTCTAAACTCTTAGCTAAAACTAAACTAAACTAGAACTTCAACAAAAACTCTAAGCTAAGACTTTAAGGTAAAACTCCAAACTCTTAACTATAGCTAGACTAAACTTCAACTCTAGCTAAAACTCTAAGCTAAGACTCAAATCTAAAACTCTAAGCTCGTAACTAAAAATAAACTAAGCTAAGACTCTAAGGTAAAACTCTAAACTCTTAACTAAAACTAAACTAAAATAGAACTCTAACAAAAACTCTAAGCTAAGATTCTAAGCTAAATACTCTAAACTCTTAACTGTAACTAAACTAAACTTGAACTCTAACAAAAACTCTAAGCTATGACTCTAAGCTAAAACTCTAAACTCTTAAATAAAACTTAGCCAAACTACAACTTTACGTAAAACTCTAAGCTGTGACTCTAAGATAAAAATATAAATTCTTAACTATAAATAAACTAGAACTAAAACTCTAAGCTAAGACTTTATGGTAAAACTCTAAACTTTTAACTAAAACTAAACTAAACTAGAACTCTAACAAAAACTCTAAGCTAAGACTCTAAGCTATAACTCTCAACTCTTAACTAAAACTAAACTAGAACTTCAACAAAAACTCTAAGCTAAGACTCTAAGATAAAACTCTAAACTCTTAGCTAAAACTAAACTAAACTAGAGCTTCAACAAAAACTCTAAGCTAAGACTTTAAGGTAAAACTCCAAACTCTTAACTATAGCTAGACTAAACTTTAACTCTAACTAAAACTCTAGGCTAAGACTCAAAGCTAAAACTCTAAGCTCGTAACTAAAAATAAACTAAGCTAAGACTCTGAGGTAAAACTCTAAACTCTTAACTAAAAATAAACTAAACTAGAACTTTAACAAAACTCTAAGCTAAGACTCTAAGCTAAAAACTCTAAACTCTTAACTGTAACTAAACTAAACTAGAACTCTAACAAAAATCTCTAAGCTATGACTCTGAACTAAAACTCTAAACTCTTAACTAAATCTTAACCAAACTACAACTTTAAGTAAAACTCTAAGTTATGACTCTAAGCTAAAACTCTAAATTCTTAACTATAACTAAACTAGAACTAAAACTCTAAGCTAAGACTTTATGGTAAAACGTTAAACTCTAAACTAAAACTAAACTAAACTAGAACTCTAACAAAAACTCTAAGCTAAGACTCTAAGTTAAAACTCTAAACTCTTAACTATTACTAAAGTAAACTTCAACTCTAACTAAAACTCTAAGCTAAGACTCTAAGCTAAAACTCTAAGACTCCAAGATAATACTCTAAACTCTTAACTAAAACTGTACTAAACTAGAACTCTAACAAAAACTCTAAGCTAAGACTCTAAGATAAAACTCTATACTCTTAACTAAAACAAAATTAAACTAGAATTCTAACTAAAACTATAAGCTCAGACTCCAAGCTAAAACTCTAAACCTTTAACTATAACTAAACTAAACTTCAACTCTTAGTAAAACTCTAAGCTAGGACTCTAAGGTAGAACTCTAAACTAAAACTAAACTAAACTATTCAACTCTAACAAAAACTCTAAGCTAAGACTCTAAGCTAAAAACTCTTAACTATAACTAAACTAAACTAGAACTCTAACAAAAACTCTAAGCTAAGTCTCTCTGCTAAAACTCTAAACTCTTAACTAAAACTTAATCAAACTAAAATTCTAAGTAAACTCTAATTTATTACTATAATATAAAAATATAGATTACTTACTATAACTATACGAAACATGAACTCTAATTAAAGCTCTAAGCTAAGACTCTATGGTAAAGTTTTAAACTCTTAACTAAAAATAAACTAAACTATAAATCTAACAAAAAGTTTAAGCTAAGACTCTAGGCTAAACTCTAAGCTAAAAACTCTTAACTAAAACTAAACTGAACAATAACTCTAACTAAAACTCTAAGCTAAGATTATAAGATAAAACTATAAAATCTTAACTATAACTAAATTACACCAAACCTCAACCCTAACTAAAACTCTAAGCTAGGAATTTAAGGTAAAACTCTTAACTAAAACTAAACTAGAACTCTAACTAAAACTCTAAGCTAAGACTTTAAGGTAAAACTCTAAACTCTTAACTAAAACTATACTAACCTAGAACTCTAACTAAAACTCTAAGCTAAGACTCCAAGATATAACTCTAAACTCTTAACTAAAACTGTACTAAACTAGAACTCTAACTAAAACTCTAAGCTAAGACTCTAAGGTAAAACTCTAAACTCTTAACTAAAACTAAACTAAACTTGAACTCTAACTAAAACTCTAAGCTAAGACTCCAAGCTAAAACTCTAAACCCTTAACTAAAACTGTACTAAACTAAACTTCAACTCTATGTAAAACTCTAAGCTAATTCTCTAAGGTACAACTCTAAACTCTTAACTAAACTAAACTAGAACTTCAACAAAAACTCTAAGCAAAGACTCTAAGATAAAACACTAAACTCTTAAAGGTAACTAAAACTAAACGAAACTAGAACTCTAACTAAAACTCTAAGCTAACACTCTAAGCTAAAACTCTAAACTCTTAACTAAGACTGTACTAAACTAGAACTCTAACTAAAATTCTAAGCTAAGACTCCAAGCTAAAACTCTAAACCCTTAACTATAACTAAACTAAACTTCAACTGTAAGTAAAACTCTAAGCTAAGACTCTAAGGTAGAACTCTAAACTCTTAACTAAACTAGAACTTCAACAAAAACTCTAAGCTAAGACTCTAAGATAAAACTCTAAACTCTTAACTAAATCTAAAGTAAACTAGAACTTCAACAAAAACTCTAAACTAAGACTTTAAGGTAAAACTCCAAACTCTTAACTATATCTAGACTAAACTTTAACTCTAGCTAAAACTCTAAGCTAAGACTCAATGCTAAAACTCTAAGCTCTTAACTAAAAATAAACTAAGCTAAGACTCTAAGGTAAAACTCTAAACTCTTAACTAAAACTAAACTAAACTAGAACTCTAACAAAAACTCTAAGCTAAGACTCTAAGCTAAATACTCTAAACTCTTAACTGTAACTAAACTAAACTAGAACTCTAACAAAAACTCTAAGCTATGACTATAAATTAAAACTCTAAACTCTTAACTAAAACTTAGCCAAACTACAACTTTACGTAAAACTCTAAGCTATGACTCTAATCTAAAACTCTAAATTCTTAACTATAACTAAACTAGAACTAAAACTCTAAGCTAAGACTTTATGGTAAAACGCTAAACTCTTAACTAAAACTAAACTAAACTAAAACTCTAACAAAAACTCTAAGCTAAGACTCTAAGCTAAAACTCTAAACTCTTAACTATTACTAAACTAAACTTCAACTCTAACTAAAACTCTAAGCTAAGACTCTAAGCTAAAACTCTAAACTGTTAACTAAAACTAAACTAAACTAGAACTTCAATAAAAACTCTAAGCTAAGACTCTAAGTTAAAAACTCTAAACTCTTAACTAGAACTAAACTAAAGTAGAACTCTAACAAAAACTCTAAGCTAAGACTCCAAGATAAAACTCTAAACTCTTAACTCAAACTATACTAAACTAGAACTCTAACCAAAACTCTAAGCTAAGACTCCAAGATAAAACTCTAAACTCTTAACTAAAGCTAAATTAAACTAGAACTCTAACTAAAACTATAAGATCTGACTCCAAGCTAAAAATCTAAACATTTAACTATAATTAAACTAAACTTCAACTCTTAGTAAAACTCTAAGCTAGGACTCTAAAGTAGAACTCTAAACTAAAACTAAACTAAACTATAACTCTAACAAAAACTCTAAGCCATGATTCTAAGCTAAAAACTCTAAACTCTTAAGTAAAACTAAACCCTAACAAAAACTCTAAGCCAAGACTCTAAGCTATAACTCTAAACTCTTAACTAAAACTTAACCAAACTAAAACTTTAAGTAAAACTCTAAGCTAATACTCTAAGCTAAAACTCTAAATTCCTAACTATAACTAAACTAAACATCAACTCTAACTATAACTCTAAGCTAAGACTTTATGGTAAAACTCTAAACTCTTAACTAAAACTAAACTAAACTATAACTCTAACAAAAACTCTAAGCTAAAACTCTAAACTCTTAACTATAACTAAACTAAACTAAAACTCTAACTAAACTCTATTGCTAAGACTCTAAGGTAAAACTCTAAGCTCAAACTATAACTAAACTAAACTAAAACTCTAACAAAAACTCTAAGCTATGACTCTAAGCTAAAACTCTAAACTCTTAACTATAACCAAACCAAACTAGAACTCTAACAAAAACTCTAAGCTAAAACTCCAAAACTCTTAAGTAAAAATAAACTAAACTAAAACTCTAAGCTAAGTCTCTAAGGTAAAACTCCAAACTCTTAACTATAACTAAACTAAATTAGAACTCTAACAAAAACTCTAAACTAAGATTCTAAACTCTTGACTAAAACTAAACTAAAACTCTAAGACTCTAAACTAAAACTCTAAACTCTATACTAAAACTCTTAACTAAACTAGAACTATAACAAAAAACTAAGCTATGACTCTAAGCTAAAACTCTAAACTCTTAACTAAAATTAAACTAAACTTCAACTCTATTTAAAACTCTAAGCTAAGACTCAAAGCTAAAACTCTAAATTCTTAACTATAGCTAAACTAAACTTCAAATCTAACTAAACTCTAAGCTAAGACTCTATGGTAAAACTCTAAACTCTTAACTAAAACTAAACTAAACTAGAACTCTAACAAAAACTCTAAGCTATGACTCTAAGCTAAAAACTCTAAACCAAACTAAACTATAACTCTAACAAAAACTCTAAGCTATGACTCTAAGCTAAAACTCTAAACTCTTAACTAAAACTTAACCAAACTACAACTTTAAGTAAAACTCTAAGCTAATACTCTAAGCTAAAACTCTAAAATCTTAACTATAACTAAACTAAACTAAAACTCTAACTAAACTCTATGCTGAGACTCTAAGGTAAAACTCTAAGCTCTTAACTATAACTAAACTAAACTAAAACTCTAACAAAAACTCTAAGCTATGACTATAAGTTAAAACTCTAAACTCTTAACTATAACTAAACCAAACTATAACTCTAACAAAAACTCTATGCTAAGACTCTAATCTACAACTCCAAAAATCTTAACTAAAACTAAAATAAACTAAAACTCTAAGCTAAGTCTAAAAGGTAAAACTCAAAACTCTTAACTATAACTAAACTAAACTAGAGCTCTAACAAAAACTTTAGGCTAAGTCTCTAGGCTAAAACTCCAAACTATTAAATATAACTACAAAAAAATTCAACTCTAAAAAAAACTCTAAGCTAAGAGTATAATGTAAAACTATAAAATATTAAATAAAACTGAACTAAACTAGAACTCTAACAAAAACTCTAAGCTAAAACTGTAAACTCTTAACTAAAACTAAACTAAACTAGAAGTCTAACAAAAACTCTAAGCTAAGACTCTAAGCTAAAACACTAAACTCTTAACTAAAACTAAACTAAAACTCTAACAAAAACTCTAAGCTATGACTCAAAGGTTAAACACCAAACTCTTAACTAAAACTAAAATAAACTAGAACTCTAACAAAACTCTAAGTTATGATTCTAATCTAAAACACTAAACTCTTTACTATAACTTAACTAAGCTATATCTTTAACTAAAACTCTAAGCTGTGACTCAAATCTAAACTCTAAATTCTTAACTATAACTAAACTAAGCTTCAACTCTACCAAAACTCTAAGCTAAGACTGTATGGTAAAACTCTAAAGTCTTAAATAAAACTAAACGAAACTAGAACTCTGACAAAAACTCTAAGCTAAGACTCTAAGCTAAAACTCTAAACTCTTAACTATTACTAAGCTAAACTTCAAATCTAACTAAAACTCTAAGCTAAGACTCTAGGCTAAAACTCTAAACTAAAACTAAACTAGAACTCCAAAAAAAACTCTAAGCTAAAACACCAAACTCTTAAAGTATCAAGGACACCTAAAATGAAAACTAATTCATTAAATTGGTCAATTGCAAACTTACGTCTTAAATTAGTGTGAAAAACCGATAATTCATTTTTTAAGGAGAAGGATCCCCTGTTTACATAATGTATTCCAATACAAAAGTTCATGGCCAATTTCAAAAATAAAGAACGTGTGCTGTTAAACAGCAGAAAATGACCAAAAAATAAATAAATCAGCATATAGCCTTAGAAAGTGTTGTTTTCTTGTATGTTCTGGTAAAACAGAAATCGGAACCTAGTTGAGCAGAGCTCTTTTTTTGGAAAAATACTTTTAAGGAATGCTTCTTGAAAAAAGCTTGGCTAGACTAGGCCTAGTCTTGATGTTACTAGGATTTTTGGCATTCCAGGATCTTTTAACCATGAAGAAGTGTAAAGATAAACATTAATGATTTTAAAAGAAAGTATCAATATATAGGCTACCCTATTGGTAGTTTTGCAGACCTAATGACTTCCACTGATAGCCTACCTTATGTAGGCTAAGGTAAGACACCTAGTAGGCTGTGTGATTTGCTTGAATATTTTGATATAAATCTACCTCATAGTTACTATATAATAGTAGCATATACCTTTTATGCTTTTTTTATATTAGAAATACAAATTACGTGGGTGAGCACTGTTTGACTAGGCCTATTAAAGTCATTGGTTCTTTATACTCTAAGCAACAAATATTGTCATTTACTCTTAAATACAAAGCACTATAAAATCAAAACAATAGGCAATATCGTGTTTCCTTTAAACCTGGAGAATGATATAATGTCTTCTGTATGACTTTTTAAACATCAAATTATTAAAGATGAAACTAAAATATAAACTATAAATTATTAAATACAACTAAAATAAACTAAAACTCTACCAAAAACTCTACGCTAAGACTTTAGAGTAAAACTCTAAGCTCTTAACAAAAACTAAACGAAACTAGAGCTCTAATTAAAACTCGAATCTAAGAGCTTTGCTGACCTAAGCCTAGTCTTGATGTTACTAGAATTTTTGGCATTCCCGGATCTTTTAACCATGAAGCAGTGTAAAGGTAAACATTAATGATTCTAAAAGAAAGTATAGGCTATCCTATTGGTAGTTTTGCAGACCTAATGACTTCCACTGATAGCCTACCATATGTAGGCTAAGGTAAGACACCTAGTAGGCTGTACGATTTGCTTGAATGTTTTGATATAAATCTACTTCATAGTTACTATATAATAGTAGCATATACCATTTATGTTTTTTTTATATTAGAAATACAAATTACTCGGGTGAGCACAGTTTGACTAGGCCTATTAAAGTCATTGGTTCTTTTTGCTCTAAGCAACAAATTTTGTCATTTACTTTTATATACAAAGCACTATAAAATCAAAACAATAGGCAATACCGTGTTTCCTTTAAACATGGATAATGATATAATGTCTTCTGTATGACTTTTTAAACATCAAATTATTATAGCTATGACTCTAAGCTAAACTCTAAATTCTTAACTATAACTAAACTAAACTTCAACTCTAACAAAAACTCTAAGCTAAGACTGTAAAGTAAAACTCTAAAGTCTTAACTAAAACTAAACGAAACTAGAACTCTGACAAAAACTCTAAGCTAAGAGCTTTGCTGAACTAGGCTTAGTCTTGATGTTACTAGGATTTTTGGCATTCCAGGATCTTTTAACCATGAAGCAGTGTAAAGGTAAACATTAATGATTCTAAAAGAAAGTATCAATATATAGGCTACCCTATTGGTAGTTTTGCAGACCTAATGACTTCCACTGATAGCCTACCTTATGTAGGCTATGGTAAGACACCTATTAGGCTGTGTGATTTGCTTGAATATTTTGATATAAATCTACCTCATAGTTACTATATAATAGTAGCATATACCTTTTATGCTTTTTTTATATTAGAAATACAAAATTCTTGGGTGAGCACTGTTTGACTAGGCCTATTAAAATCATTGGTTCTTTATACTCTAAGCAACAAATATTGTCGTTTACTCTTATATACAAAGCACTATAAAATCAAAACAATAGGCAATACCGTGTTTCCTTTAAACATGGATAATGATATAATGTCTTCTGTATGACTTTTTAAACATCAAATTATTATAGAGAAACATGAATAAAGTTATACAGAATACTTTTTGGTTTTCTTATTTAAAATATGATCCACTAAAATGTCATACAAAAGAAATTACATTTCCCCACTGATACATAGAGAAAACAACGAAGTCATACAGATGGCTTTTCATAGTTCCAATTGCAGTTCAGGCAACTTGGTGGTCACATATCAATCCTAAAACTTAGTAAACCTACCTGAGAATTTATGTGACCAGGAAAATTAGTTGGGACGGCGGGGGCCCTTTGGGAGCCCGAGGGACCTTTGGGGACTGGGGGCTTCCTTTGGGGTGGGGTAGGGGGATCAGAGCCCTTGGGGGCTGGGGTAGAGGACCTCACAACACTGTTCAAATACAACTTGTGTATTATAATGACCACAGAGTTTCACCCTCAAATCCTCTTCTAAAATCATCTTTTAAAATGTCTCTAACTGTTTCGCCAAAATAAGTCCCTAAAATATCTAAAACGGTTTCGCCCAAATAACCCCTAAACGTAATTTATGCGTGTTCCTTTTGTTTTTGGCATCCCTGCGCTGTCACATTTGAAATTACTGGGAAACTCTTTCCCGCGTTAATCTCTTCATCGCTAAGATGTTTCTCGGAGAATTGTTTCCATGGCGAAGTTTATTAATATCTTTGGAGTTCGACCAGTAGAATTGTTTCCGGGACGAAGTTTATTAATATCTTGGGTCTATTCCTGGAGAATTGTTTCTGGGCGAAGTTTTTTAATGTCTGACAGATGTTGTCATGGTTGATTGAATTGTCAAGAAATGGGAATTAATTTGTTGTTTCTAAGGGGAATTATTGATTTACGAAAGGGGAATTGAGGTCATTGACCTACTTCGATTACGCAATCATTCTCCCTGGGGATTCCATTCGCCCCGAGCGTGCACTTTGCCAATTACGACCTCTACTTTATTTTAATAAAGATACAATTTTAAAAACTAGAAAATTATTATAACTTTTAGATTATTTATTTCAAATTTGTATTCCTAAAATTTCGGCGCCCGGAGCGAGTTTCCCCTCAACACCTCTTCTCTAAAACCCCCTTTGTGGGAAAGGGTATTAGAAAACTTGCGAAAAACAAGGGCCTAAAGATGTTTTAAAGGTGTTTTGTGATCCTGTTCCGAATTTTCTCAAAGGTAGTCCAAGGGAAAATTAAGTCTCTTTGTTGAAATGGGCCATCGTAAATATGAGCCAAAACTGAGGCTGAACCATAAATTGTATCACATTTGTTAATTAATTTGATCAAAGTTGAGCTGCTTTCACTGTTAAGATAGTCTTAACTTTTTGTTATTGTGTTACTATAAGAAGATGCAGCTAGACGGCATAATAGTAAAATATTGTACTGGCACGTTAACAAATTGAGAGGTAGTAGTCAATCCGGACTTGTCCCAGTTAAAGATAGGAATGGGGTGGCAATTAGCGATAAGACAAAAGCTAAAGCAAGATGGGCCGAACATTTTGAGAATTTGCTTAACCGAGATAGAGTTGCAGGAAAAAATATAGAGGAAAATGAAAAAGTTTGTGATACCTTGGATGCGAAGGAAGATTTGTTTTGTGAGGAGGAATTAGAAACAGTACTAAAAGGATTAAAGAATAATCAGGCTCCAGGTGCTGATAGGGTAGTAAATGAGTTTCTTAAACATGGTGGCTCTGAGGTTAGAAATAAGTTATTGGAGATTATGAATATGATTTTTGAAAAAGGGGAAGTACCTAATGATTTTAGGAAAACCTTAATTAAGCCACTTTATAAGAAAGGTGATAAAAGTGAGTGTGGTAATTGTCGAGGCATTAGTCTGGTCTCTGTAGGTAGCAAATTGCTTAGTAATATGATACTTTTTAGACTGAGAGATGCCGTAGACAAAGTTTTAAGAGAGGAGCAGTGCGGTTTTAGAAAAGGTCGAGGATGTGTTGACCCAATTTTCACTCTTAGGTTAATCATTGAGAAGTGCCTAAGTTTTCAAACACCTTTGGTCCTCAGTTTTATAGATTACGAGCAAGCGTTCGATTCTGTTGATAGAAGAGCTTTAGTAAAGGTTTTATCCTTGTATCGTATACCAGACAAATACATTAAAGTGATTAGTGCTATTTACGAGAATAACACTGCTGCGGTTAAGGTAGGAAATGAGATTAGTAGCTGGTTTCGTATTAAATCTGGAGTTAAGCAGGGTTCTGTTCTATCCCCCTTTATATGGATCATTTTGATGGGTTTTGTATCAAGGGGCGCAGGAAAAGTAATGTGAGACCACGGAATGAAATGGGGAGAAAAAATTCTCCTGGACTTGGATTATGCTGATGATTTAATCATCCTAGATGAAAGTGTGAGCAAAATGAATGAAGTTTGAGAGGTTTTGCGAGTTCAGGGTGCTAGTATTGGTTTGAAAATTAATGTTAGGAAGACCAAGTCACTAAGGCTAGGAATAAGTGAAGATGAAAAGGTGACGTTGGGTAATGAAAAGATTGATCAGGTGGGCAGCTTCACTTACCTTGGTAGTATTATTAGTAAAGATGGTGGGAGCAGTGAAGATGTTAAAAATAGAATAGCCAAGGCTCAGGGTGTTTTTTCACAGTTAAAAAAAGTCTAGAAGAATAGGAAGATAAGTCTGCAAACCAAGATTAGAATCTTAGAACCTACAGTGATGACAGGGGTCAAATATGGCTCTGAAGCATGGACGCTCCAAAAAGCGGATGAAGATTTTCTAGATGTTTTCCAAAGAAATTGCTTAAGGATTGTTCTGGGTACCCTACTGACTGACTGTATTTCAAACAATAGGCTGTACGAAAAATGTGGTTCAATACCGCTTTCTAGGTCTATAATGAAAGAATGGTTGGGGTGGTTAGGGCATGTTGTTCGGATGAAGGATGACAGCTTGCCGAAGATTGTTCTTTTCGGCCAACCATCTAGGGCTAAACGGAAAGCAGGTCGTCCCCGTCTGGGGTGGGAGGACGTCATAAAGAAAGATTTAAAGGAAATGGGAACTTCGTGGGCGGGTGTAAAAAGGGAGGCTTTGAATAGATTGGGGTGGAGGAGGAGCGTGCGTAGCTGTGTTGGCCTCAGGCGGCTTGGTGCTGCGATGAGTTGTTAGTAGTAGTAGTAGTAGTATAAGAAGACGTAGATGGGAATCAAATCCCTTTTCAGTACCATTTCCTTCTTGTTCTACTTTCTGTTGCTTTATAAAGTTAGTTCTGAGCCAAAGAAAGAAAGTAAGAACTTGTGCCCTTTATTGGTTTTATTAGCCTGTTATAGCCACATAAAATTATTACAAATTATAGTTTTAATAACGTTATAAAACACTACAAAGTGGAGAGATGAACAAAGCTGGTTTCTATGGAACTGGTTAAGGAACCGAAAGTTTGGCCATCTTACATTGCTGAGCCTAAGGACGTGCTTATTCTGAATTAATAATTCACAGAATACGTAGCAGCCCAGCGGTCCCGATCCAGGGACCACATGTGCACTCTTCCACCTGATGGAGGGGGGATGTACCAAGCAGCTAAAAAGTAAAGATAGCCCGTTCCTTTCATAAGTCTTCTATTTGACATTTTTCTTCAAGCGATAACAAAGAAAAGTTACTATTTAGCAAATACATTACTCAATTCAATTAAAAAACATTACAGAATACATAAATGAACAATGGACACGCATAAAACAAACATAAATTAAGTAGTGGAGTCAGCTTTTACTTTAGCTGTCAGCATTGAATTTGTGCAGACGACAGTAGAGTACTATAAACACTTACGGATGGATGATACTACTACTTCTACTAACAACTCCCCGCAGCACCTAGCCACCTGAGGCCAACACAGCTGCGCACGCTCCTCCTCCATCCTAATCTATTCAAAGCTTCCTTTTTACGCCCGCCCATGAAGTTCTCATTTCCTTTAAATCTTTCTTTATGACGTCCTCCCACCCCAGACAAGGACGTCCTGCTGTCCGATTAGCCCAGACTGTTAGCCCTAGACAGTAGAGTACTATAAACACTTACGGATGGATGATACTACTACTTCTACTAACAACTCCCCGCAGCACCTAGCCACCTGAGACCAACACAGCTGCGCACGCTCCTCCTCCATCCCAATCTATTCAAAGCTTCCTTTTTAACGCCCGCCCATGAAGTTCTCATTTCCTTTAAATATTTCTTTATGACGTCCTCCCACCCCAGACAAGAACGACCTGCTCTCCGATTAGCCCTTGACGGTTAGCCCTAGACGATATTGAACCAGATTTTTCGTATAGCCTATTGTTTGACATACGGTCAGTCAGCCGGGTACCCAGAACAACCCTTAAGCAATTTCTCTGGAAAACATCTAGCAAATCTTCATCCACTTTCCGGAGCGCCCATGCTGCTGTAAGGTTATCCCTACTAAAAAGGCTAATAAATTTGGTAGCGTGATACAAACTGAGGCGTCGGGTAAGAAATCGGTACTCAGAATTCAGTGACAGATGATTTTATTTACAACAGAAGATAAAAAGAAAAACATTCTAATTCTCTTCATGTTGAATATTTCCAAACCTCTTCTAGGTCTAATGATCTACTTGTTCAAATCCCCCAATGTTTACCGAAAAGAAAAAGATTAAGTTAATCCTAAGCTAACGAATGTTTCAACTTAAAAGAGTTACACTTGAACAGCTAGTCAAGGCTTAAGTTCTGGGGTATTAAAATCCTTTAGTTCAACTTATTGTTGAGCTAAGCTAAGAATAACCGTACTTGCTTTTAATTAAAATTTTCATTAACCAAAACCAAGAGATTATTTTATTATTTCTTGAAAAGGGTTGTGTATTCCTGTGACCTTTATTAAGCGTTAACTTTAGCAGGGAAACGTAATTAAAAATATCTTGATATAAAGGTTTAGATATTCTTAAGCTGATAATATTGTTCCCCTTTTTCCCCTAACCTGCTTGTATAAACATTGAGGTCGCCTTTATATAAACATGCAGTATGGGGTTAACGAAATGAAAGAATGATTAAAAGGAAACGGTGTTCCTCTTCGTATAAACGTCTGAAGATTGCACAAAGGGGGGGGGTTGTTAATTTATGTTATTGTCCGATAATTTCAATTTTTGGATATAAGGTCTTTATACAACAAATTAAACAAGAAAAACGGGTTTTAATTTCTATAAAGCAGTGAATACAACACATTTAATTAAACACAAATACTCCGAATATTTCGGCCCCACATCCGGGAGCCTTTCTCAACGGAAAACAAATTCTTACATAAACATAAAAAACATACTAAACAAAACAAAAGAAAAAATTTAAGAAATTATTTAAGATCTTTATAAAGTCAAGCTAAGCCTCAAGGGAATTTAGGCTGACAAGGGGAAGCACAAATGGCTCTCCTAGCTTTCTCTTCTTGGTTAAGGTTTCCTTTCCCCTTTAAATCCTCAGTTATTCAAAGCTTAAATTTCTGGGAAAAAATTTAATTTGGCTTATTCTAACCTTAAAAATGCTGTTTTGTCCAAATAGCTCAAGCCTTGTCCAAGTGGAAATACTCAAAGCTTAAACTTCTCTTAGATTGGTATTGAAATTAAGTGACAGAAAGCTTTAGATGTTTTCTTCTTATTCTAACCTTTATCTTCAAACTCTTATCCCCAAGAAGAATTTCAGAGAGACAATAGTAACTTATCGTAATTTACCAAGTAAAACACTTACTCTTTGTTTCCGAGGCAAAACTACCCCGATTTTTCTCTCATCCATAAGTTATATTCTTTTTGCTACTTGATCCGTTTAGCGACCTTCCCTCCCTCCTAGCCAATCAACCACCTTTTGTTAAAACTAGTTTCTTTCCAGTCTTTCAATGACTTGCAAAACTGGTCTAAATTAGGGCTTAACATATTTATCACGGGTTCAAAGTTCGTTTGATTCTTGGACAAAGATTGTCACTACAAGATTTATGACTAGTTATGCAAAGAGAAGTTATTTCAAATTCAAGCTAATTTGAAATTGTCGCTATATTTCTGATCTATGAAGCGAAAGGGAATTCCAAGCTGTACTAAAATTGAGTTACGGATTTTACATCAAATAAGGCCTCCTTACAATCTCTCGCACTTAAAATCTTAGTATAATTTTTGTTTTAAAAGGAATAAACAAAAGGAAACACAAATTTACTAAGATCTAGTGTAACTCAATTTCTCCTTATAATACTTATAATTTTAATCCCTGAGACTTTTGGTCTCTATAACCTGTATATAAATTTCTTAATTTTCTGAATATCAGTCCTACTGAAAGAAATCCTATTATATATATAAAGAGAGTAAAAATGTTATACGTTGATGTCCAATATGTTTTTACATCTTTCCTTTTCTTCTTGTAAGGAAACTCGCATTTGCCTCACTTCATCTTGGCCAATGGTTGAACTAAACCTATTCTAAAAGTAAATAAAATTTAAATATTTAGTTTCGTCTTCCTAATGTAGTAGAACTTATGCAAAGTTCTCAGCCATAATCTTTATGAGCTCATGCAGATATTTTTAATCTACGGGTTGTTGTTTTTGTCATTTCGCGGCGTCCGAAATCAAACCCCTGCTCTTGTGTTGCTAAGCAAAGATAAATCGACTCTTTGATTACTTTAAGTTTAAAATTGAGCACATCTTTAATAGAAAAAGATATATTAATTGACCTCTACGAATAGCTGAATGCTATTTTCTTATTTGGGCCTTTTCAAATTTTATTCACATTTTTTTTCAAATAATAATTGAATACTCGAAAGAGTATTTAAGGGTGCCAAAAGGTCTAGTAACGATGGAAAACTTGAGAAATCAAATAAAAATAAATTCTACGATTAAAGGAAAAAAAATCTGTACCCTTTCTCTAGTTTTAAAAAAATTACTAGTTATGAAAATTTCGAACCTTTCGAATTTTCTGAACTCTTCTCCTTTGTTGAAGACAAAAATCAAAAATTATTACTATTTTAAGTTATGGTATGGCTGTATTATAAGAAGTCTCTTATATAATTTCTATAATTCTTATCCTTTATTTGACGGATATTTTAAATCCTATGGGCAGTGCCTTTTATATTCAGCAATATTCTGAATCCTATGGGCAATGCTATTTAGTTTTATCATTGTTCATTAGATGGTCCTTCTACTATATTTTTACCAATGTGAATTGGTCACCATTCGCGCTAAGTTGCAATTTTCCTGTGGTATCACTTGACCGAATGTGAAAGAGGTCATAAGGGAAAATATTATCCCTAAAGAGTGGGGTAACTAACGCTAACTTTAACTCTTCTCAAACAGAGTTCAGAATTCTTTACTGCCTCTTCGAGCTGGCAGTGCATACATATAAAGACATCATATTGTCTTAATTTATTTGAGGTTTTGACAACTCCCATCGTGCCCCCCCCCAAAAAAGACTTGAATGCTGGAAACGGATGACTTCATTAACTAGTTTTTTTTTATAAAATGATCGTAAATTGATGTCTTTTTTTCAGAAACATCCAGTGTATACTATAAGCCATTCACGGGGACCAAACGGAGATTTCCTAACCTTTTCCTCAGAAATGGGATTTCCTTTCTTTCCTAAATTCGAAATTTTTGGTTCTGAGCTCTTCCCAAAATGTCAAATTTTGGAAATATTTCGGTATCCTGTTTACTTTAGAAGCCATTTCAGCACTTTGCTAGCTTTCTTTGTCTCAATTTTTAGCATGGGAGACTCTAATCCAGGTTCATGATCATGAATACTCTGTGAGTACATGCATATGCAGCCTTTGTGCGTTGGGATACAACCCTTTTTTCATATCCCTATGGATACAAACCTTTTTGCTTCCTTAAGAGGTAGACGCAACCCTTTCTTGCATCCTTAAGAGGTAGACGCAACCCTTTACTGCATCCTTAAGAGGTGGACGCAACCCATTTTTGTATCCTTGAGAGGTGTCCTCACAACCTCCCTCTGAAGTACATGACTCCCTGTCATGACATATCCGTGACTACTAGTCACACTAAGTCTATTCCTATTGGTTAACCTACTACAAAACTACGGAATTTGGGCCTGTGGCTTCCGGTGGTTCCCTAACCATTGCTCGGAGGCTGCAGTACCTTTGGCAAAATTGCCTTAAAATTTTTCTTGGGGTTGGTGTATAGGTGTTGGAGCTAAACAATATCTTGCTTTGTGTCCTGCTTCCCCACAGCCCATACAGGTTGGAGGTTTTTCACATTCCGAATGTCTATGTCGGCCCCCGCAAGTCCAGCATTTTATGCGAGCATTTGTTCTTTTACTAAATTTATACTTGGAATAATTATCCCTAGTTGGTCCTGACATATCTTTCTTTCCACAGTTCAAACATTTCTTTGGGTTATTTTTATAATTTCCTATGTTTTGAAATTCTACTCTGGAGTTATCTCCTTGTTCTCCAGGGGAGGTCTTGTCTCCTAAGTCAACCACTGTACCTCCCAACGACATGTCTGAGAAGTTCCTATACATTAAATCAATCGATTCAAATCTCTTTGCCAGCGCTAATAATTCATCTTTGTCGTCTGTTGTTTTAGTTTGTTCATGAACTTTCCTTCCAATTGAAGGGAGTATACCACTTTTGAAAATACTAACAGTTATGTCATCTGCTCTTATACCAGGAGCAGTTTTTGCATACTCTAGAGCCTTTCTACTAATTTGGGAGTGAAATTGATGTACCAACTCAGATGGTCTTTGTTTCTCGGAAAGCAGTTCTAGTAGTTTTTGTGCGGCTAGTTTTTCATGTAAAAAGATTTCTTTTAAAAGTTTTTCTAAATGGTCTAAATCTTTTACTTTAGGAAAATCTAAGCTCGTTGCAAATCTTTGTATTTCTCCTCCTGTATAACAAATAGTTTGATTAAGCCTAGCACTGTCATTTTTTTTCTAAACTCCTCTGTATTTGTTTAAGGGTGGTAATCCATAAAAGGATTTCATTTGGATATGTCTGTAACGAGATGGGAGGCTCTTGCTCCACAAATAGGCTTTGAAGCCTACTTGCGACTGTGGCATCTCTATATTGCCCCTCTAGAGCGTTTATTCTAGACTGCGCGTCTTGTAGAGCAATTTCTAAATCTTTGATTTTGTTTTCATTTGAACTCATGATTGTTCCATCCTTATAAACTCTTAATGTGGGAAACGTTTTGAAATTTTAAATTGTTTCAAACTACTAAAATGAGCTAGTTTATAATTTGCATAAGAATTAGCTCAATGTCTTGATTTAAATTAACCCTCAAGGCTAATAGTATGCTTACTCCTTTGAAGATGATTTAACTATGACACTAGTGTTAAAAAGGATATAAGCAAGCTACAGATGATACGGCGACTAGAACTTGTAGCAAAGAGAAAGTAAAGGAGAAGAAAGAAAGAATCTTAGGAAGATAAAAGATAAAAGTCTGTCTTAGCTTCCCTTTAAGGTTAAAATTTTCTTCAAACTTTTTCACTTTTTCAAACTTTTCTGTCTTTGATAGGTTTGGAAAACTGAACACACACCTTCTTGCGAGGAACAGGACTAAATTTTACCAAATTTTATAAATTTAATTAATCCTCCCCCACTTAAACAAAAGTTGCACCGAACTTGAGTACCGCTGCGACCAGTTAAAAGGTTGCCCCTACTAACAAGGCTAATAAATTTGGTAGCGTGATACAAACTGAGGCGTTGGGTAAGAAATCGGTACTCAGAATTCAGTGACAAATGATTTTATTTACAAAAGAAGATAAAAAGAAAAATATTCTAATTCTGTTCATGTTGAATATTTCCAAACCTCTTCTAGGTCTAATGATCTACTTGTTCAAATCCACCACTGTTTACCGAAAAGAAAAAGATTAAGTTAATCCTAAGCTAACGAATGTTTCAACTTAAAAGGGTTACACTTGAACAGCTAGTCAAGGCTTGAGTTCTGGGTTATTAAAATCCTTTAGTTCAACCTTTTATTGAGCTAAGCTAAGAATAACCGTACTTGCTTTTAATTCAAATTTTCATTAACCAAAACCAAGAGATTCTTTTATTATTTCTTGAAAAGGGTTGTGTATTCCTTTGACCTTTATTAAGCTTTGACTTTAGCAGGGAAACTTAATTATAAATATCTGGACATAAAGGTTTAGAAATTCTTAAGCTGATAATATTGTTCCCCTTTTTCCCCTAACCTGCTTGTATAAACATTGAGGTCACCTTTGTATAAACATGCAGTACGGGGTTAACGAAATGAAAGAATGATTAAAAGGGAAACGGTGTTCCTCTTCGTATAAACGTCTGAAGATTGCACAAAGGGGGGGAGGTGTTAATTTAGATTATTGTCCGATAATTCCACATTTTGGATATAAGGTCTTTATACAACAAATTAAACAAGAAAAACGGTTTTAATTTCTATAAAGCAGTGAATACAACACATTTAATTAAACACAAATACTCTGAATATTTCGGCCCCACATCCGGGAGCCTTTCTCAACGGAAAATAAAAAAAAAATTCTTACATAAACATAAAAAACATACTAAACAAAACAAAAGAAAAAATATAAGAAATTATTTAAGATCTTTATAGAGTCAAGCTAAGCCTCAGGGGACTTTAGGCTGACAAGGGGAAGCACAAATGGCTCTCCTAGCTTTCTCTTCTTGGTTAAGGTTTCCTTTCCCCTTTAAATCCTCAGTTATTCAAAGCTTAAATTTCTGGGAAGAAATTTAATTTGGCTTATTCTAACCTTAAAAATGCTGTTTTGTCCAAATAGCTCAAGCCTTGTCTAGGTGGAAATACTCAAAGCTTAAATTTCTCTTATATACGTATTAAAGTTAAGTGACAGAAAGCTTTAGATGTTTTCTTCTTATTTTAACTTTTATCTTCAAACTTTTATCCCCAAGGAGAATTTCAGACAGACAGTGGTAGCTTATCGTAATTTACAAAGTAAAACACTTACTCTTTGTTTCCGAGGCAAAACTCTCCCCATTTGCCTCTCCTCTATAAGTTATATTCTGTTTGCTACTAGATCCGTTTAGCGACCTTCTCTCCCTCCTAGCCAATCAACCACCTTTTGTTAAAAGTAGTTTCTTTCCTGTCTTTCCGTGACTTGCAAAACTGGTCTAAATTAGGTCTTAACATATTTATCCCGGGTTCAAAGTTCGTTTGATTCTTGGACAAAGAGTGTCACTACAAGATTTATGACTAGTTATGCAAAGAGAAGCTATTTAAAATTCAAGCTAATTTGAAATTGTCGCTATATTTCTGATCTATGAAGCGAAAGGGAATTCCAAGCTTTAATAAAATTGAGTTACGAAATTCACACAAAATAAGGCCTCCTTACACTTCAGAGCCTTATTTGACCACTGTCTTCACTGTAGCTTCTAATATTCTAATCTTGGTTTGCAGACTTATCTTCCTATTCTTCCAAACTTTTTTTTAACTGTGAAAAAACACCCTGAGCCTTGGCTATTCTACTTTTGAGATCTTCACTGCTCGAACCGTCTTTACTAATAAAACTACCAAGGTAAGTGAAGGTTTCCACCTGATCAATCTTTTCATCACCCTACTTCACCTTTTCATCTTCACTTATTCCTAGCCTTTGTGACTTAGTCTTTTTAACATAAATTTTCCAACCTATTCTACCACCCTGAACTTGCAAAATCTCTAAGAGTTCATTCATTTTGCTCACCCTTTCATCTAGGGTGCTTAAATCATCAGCATAATCTAAGTCCAGGAAAGGCATTCCTCCCCATTTGATTCCGTGGTCTCCCATTGCCTTTCCTGTGCTACTTATGACAAAGCCCATCAAAATGATCCATATAAAGGGGGATAGAACACAACCCTGCTTAACTTCTGCTAACTTCTAACTTCTTAACTAATTTTATACAAAACCAGCTGCTAACCTTATTTCCTACCTTAACCGCAGCAGTGATATTCTCGTACATAGCACTAATCATTTTAATGTATTTGTCTGGTATACCATACAAGGATAAAACTTTTACTAAAGCTCTTTTATTAACAGAATCGAACACTTGCTCATAATCTATAAAACTGAGGACCAAAGGTGTTTGAAAACTCAGGCACTTCTCAATTATTAACCTAAGAGTGAAAATTTGGTCGACACATCCTCTACCTATTCTATAACCGTTCTTCTCCTAAATATTTGTCTACGGCATCTCTCAGTCTAAAAGGTATCATATTACTAAGTAATTTACTACCTACAGAGACCAGACTAATCCCTCGATAATTACCACATTCACTTTTATCACCTTTCTTATAAAGTGGCTTAATTAAGGTTTTCCTAAAATCGTTAGGTACTTGCCCTTTTTCAAAAATCATATTCATAATCTTCAGTAACTTATTTCTAACCTCAGAGCCACCATATTTAAGAAACTCATTTACCACACTATCAGCACCTGGAACCTTATTATTTTTTAGTCCTTTTAGTACCGTCGCTAATTCCTCCTCACAAAACAAATATTCCTTCACATCCAAGGTATCACAAACTTCTTCCTTTTCCTCTATATCTCTTCCTTCAACTCTATCTCGGTTAAGCAAATTCTCAAAATGTTCGGCACATCTCTTTTTAGTTTTTTCCTTATCGCTAATTGCGGCCCCATTCCTATCTTTAACTGGGCCAAGTCCGCGTTGACTACTCCCTCTCAATTTGTTAACATGCCAGTACATTATTTTACTATTATGCCGTCTAGCTGCATCTTCCAGATCCAAGGCAATTTTTTGAATAGCGATTTTTTTTTAAATAAATCTTATCTTACCTTTCTATCAAACATAAAGCTTTTTCACTAATATTCTTAGCTGCAGTTCTAGCTTTCTTCCCTAAGACACCTTCAGCAAACTTCACAAATTATTTTTTTAAAATTATTCCAACCATCTTCCACATTATCAAATTTTAAACTCTCAAGTTTAGTATTGAACTGTTCCTAGAAAGTTTCTCTCAAATTCTTATCCTGGGGTCTACCAACATCATAACTTCCCGGGAGGTAGTGACCCTTCCAATATTTCAGCTTTAAATTAACCCTTGACACTACTAGATGGTGATCTTTAGGCTACTCTTAACATCAATAACGGCACTCCTATATACCCTAGTATCTTGTATTGATCCTGCCAGTCTTCGGTTTACAATAACATAATCAATAAGGTTTGCTGTCTTACCATCACCTGAATACCATGTTAACTTATGAGCCATTTTATATTACCAAACACCGTATTGGTTATAACTAGATTGTTATACCTACAAAATTGCAAAAGTCTGTATCCGTTACTGTGTTCTTTTCCTATACCAAATTTACCTAGGCTAGGGTACCATCTATCCCTATTTCTACCAACCTGGGCGTTAAAATCTCCCAGTAAAAATATCATATTTCTACCTGAGACCCTGTCTATTTGCTCCTGTAACTGTAAATTCGTCTGAGTCACTATTATCTCCGTCAGTCGGTTCTACAGGGGCATATACTACTATAACTGATACTCTGAACTTTTTAATTATAAAATGAGCAATTACCATTCTATTATTAATACCTTCCCAGCCTAAACAAGACTTAGCAGCTTCCTTATTCATCATGAGCCCTACTCCCTGTCTATGTACCCCATCCTTCCTGCCTGAGTAAACAAATCCTATATCACCTAATTTCATGCTTCCTACCCCTGGGATACGAGTTTCTGAAACTCCTAATAAATCCAGTTCGAATCGTCTGAATTCGTCAGTCAAAATGTCGATACGATAGTCATTTCTTAACGTCGTAACATTCCAAGTTCCAATTTTCATGTTCTTTAAATGATTGAAACTATTTTCGCCTCAAGAAAAGCAATGATCCCAGATACCAGTGCAGGACGGGGATCACATATCTTCTCAAGTCTACACCGAACTTCTTAAGCTGGCCTAGAACCGGACAGCAAGAAGTAACTGGGACCTCCATGAATGGGGGCTTTGTGCAATTCTGGGCCCATCTTGGTCACAACATGGTTTTCAGCACCTGCCGATGCTCTTCTATCAACAAGAGTCGAAATCCTGCACAGACAATCTCAAGCCTATTACCTCCGACTAATTACATATTCATGCCTACAAATATTATGCTACAATGGGGAGGCAGCCCATAATAGATAAATTAGCTAGGAAGGGCTTTTTCAGCTCGAAAACGCCCGTCAAAACATACCAAGCCCAGAAGAATTATCCATTTGTCATAATCCCGTGCGAATGCTGTGTCGTTTACTAGGCCGTAATTTCCTCGAGGGGCGCCACTCCTCAAGTAGGAATAGAGTTAACCGCAAGGTCCCCAGTCTTACAGGTCTCATAAAAAGTCTTGCAGGACTCATAAAAAGGACTCATAATTTAATAAGCTTGGATTCTTTGCCTTTAATATTAAAATGCATATCCCCTTTCCCCTTCCTTCAACTCCCACGCCTATCATACGATAGACAATATAGCAGTTGAACTACACACTAATCAAACAGACCCATGCATAGGGTCATTCAGCTGCGTGTGATTTGGAAATTATGTCTTAGCAAATAAAAAAGTACACCCTTTAAATTACCATTGCTGAAACCTTGTACAGGAAAATTGCAACCCCCTTCATTGAACAACAAGAAAAAATCCCTTTTTTTACAGGTTCTCTTATTTTTCTTCGTTGCTACTGAAGCACTGGAACATAGTTGAGAGTCGTTCAAGGACTCATAAAAAATAAATCTTGTATCTTATCGTTTTGTTATGTGCCTAGACTCGATAAGGCCGTCATAAAGTGTCATATGGTAAACTAAAACCGCAATTTAGGTGATATTTTTGGAATGAAAAGGCTGGGTCGGACACATGGACATCGTAGAGGGCTAATTATGCGCTCATTTATAAACTAATTTTTACATTTGAAATTTTTTCACTGATAATATTGGAGGTTAGCCATCAAGCAGTGTGATTTTAAATAAATAGGACATCTGATATTTAAAGGCATTTACGCTACAATTGAGGGGGGGAAAGAAAAGTAAGCAGAAGGGGGGGGGGGCGGAGAGTTGTTAGCAAGAGCTGTGGTACCCGCTGGGCTTGCCCCTTAAATTGCGGGGACAAGGTAGACAGCCTTCAACGCTTCACTTACTTGTCTTGCAAGGTAACCACAAGAAAAATATTAAATATATAGTTCAACCCTTAAATATCTGCCTAGATTTCGATATTATTAATTATCAAAGAAATTGGTGAATGTATTTTGGACTTAATCCAGATGAAACTGTAATGTAATGAAAACTGTGCTGGTATTGAATCCAGTTTTAAACTTTGTAACTAGATGCATGACAAAGGGTATTAAGACTGATATGTTAGTTAACAAAGGAATAGAGTTTTTTCATCATGCCAGTATTATGGAAGTCAAAAAACGGCTGTGGACTTACTATGAGGTTGAATTCGGATATGAAGAACGATTACGCGAATGCAAAAAAGACTGTGATAACTTGACAGATATCGCAAAGCCATATGGCGCTGTGCTAAGGACGGTAAAGAGCTACCGACTTTCGTTATTCTCGAGCCGGAGTCTGTTCCCACGTGTGGTGACGAAATTGCAGTCTGTATTACTACCAAAGTGAACGAAATGACGAGAAAAATGGACAGTAAGCTGCAACAGTTTTCCCGCAAGTTAGATACTCTGAACAATGGTTTGAAAATTATTGCTGATTCCAAGAATCAGCCTACAGCCTCCTCGTCAGTATCTAAAACGCCAAATGTGGAAAAACAGCTATTCTCGGTGGTCGTGAAGAATATGCCTCCTGAGTTAGACGATCCAGGAAAGCGTAAGGACTTTATAACAAGCTTGGCCCCGGGTGATACAACATTAGCGGATGCAGTGCTCAGGCGGAAAAATAAGGAATGGCAACTGTCAGTCTCTTCGAAGCAGGCCGTAGAAAAAGTCTCGGCTGCCCTCAAAATTAGCCATAAAATTGACAATCGACTTGTTAATTCCCAGTTCATCGGTATAGTGAAACGTCTCCCCAGCAACGTGACGGAGGACCTTCTGAAAAATCTGTCAAAAGACTGTGAAAAAGCAATCAAGTGTGGCAATTCGCAAGCGTTTAAAATGTATTACCCCTCTAAAAGTGCTTTGTCCGCTGCCTTAACGAACCCGATTAAAATTGGTTTCGAACTATTCCGTCTAGAAGAATTCTGCTTTTTGCCTCGAAGGTGTTATCGGTGTCATCATGTGGGGCACATAGCGGCGGACTGTAAGGAAGCTGAAACTTGTAGCCACTGTGGAGAAACTGGCCACACAAGCACCCCTGAGAACCCTTGTCAAAATCCTACTCGGTGCCTGAATTGCAATTCGACTAGGCACACATGTTATTACTATGCCTGTCCTTATAACAGAAAAAACTTGAAAGATGGATCACGCTTCCAAAATGTGTAGTATTCTGTCTTGGAATATAAATGGGAAAGCACTTGAGAAAACAGTTCTGCTTGATACTATGAGCCTAACAAATGAAGTAATTTGTATACAAGAGCACTCGATTTCCGAGGACAATACTAACCTGCTCAAGTTCTCAAGTTCACTCCAGTGTTTTATTCGGCCAGCTGAACGTGTGAAATCCAGAGGTCCGCCATCTGGTGGTTTAGCCACTTTGGTGAGAAAGTCTCTTCAGGCTGAACTTTTAGCATCAAGTAAACACTTCCTCGCTGTTAAAGTTCGCGATACTGCGATAATAAACGTTTCCTCGGAATACAAAAGTTCTATTAATAGGGGACTTCAACTGTGACCTACTTAATACCGAATCTGAAAGGACTCAAATCGTTATAGGTTCCCTTCCTGATCAGTTAAATGTCGTTGATAAGGACAAAGCTTACATATTTATCAGTGTTGCCAACACCGTCTCAAATCTTGACCATGTGTTAACGAACTTCCCGGTGAGTGACGAAGTAAAAGTTGCAGCTGATGGTTCATACTCTGACCATTTGCCTTTGTCATTGTCAATAACACTGGACTGTCTAAAGTTGTCATGTCCGTGCAAATCCCAATGGAGAGTATACAGTGACTGGAAACAAGTGTCGAATGATCTCTTCGCGGCTACTTCTGGGGATATCCTGAGTAAAATAAAAGTTCCCTTCCATCTGCTGCAGAGAAATGCAAACTCGTATTGCAGTGAAAGTGAAATACGTCTGCAGATAAACATGTACTGTGCAGAAATATCCCATGCTCTGAGTATCGTGGAGAGTGTAGCAGTTCCTGTGAAGCGTATCCGTAATAGATCACAGGTGAAAGGGTGGTCTAGAAATCCGGAGCTAGCGGCGGCTTGTCTATGGCTGAAAGTTTGGCATGATAGCGGGAAGCCACGAAGTGGAATAGTGAACGAGATTCGAATCCATACTAAACGAAAGTTCAATAAAGCGTTAGATGCCCACCGTGCAACCCTCAAAGAAAATTTTGTGCAAAAGCTCAGTAAGAATCCGAACCTTATTTGGTCAGTTCGGTCTAAGCCTGAAGAAGCCAAGCCTACGTGTAATATTTCTGCTAATCAGTGGAATGCTTACTTTGAGTCCGAGTTCAAAGCGCCTGATCCAGTTCTGCAGTCTAATTACGAGAATGAGCTGGCTGCTATGCTTACCGACACCTTCGACGATTTCTCAGTGTCACCGGTCACAGTTTGCCAGGCCTTTAAAAAGCTGAAAAAGGTATACCCAAAAGGCTGCGATAGTATTTGTGCTCTACATATTTCTTTAGGAGGTTATGTTCTTTACCATCACATTTCCCTTCTGTTTCAGATGATTTTGACACAAGGGATAGTGCCGAGTTGCTTTAGTCTGGGTATGGTTATACCGATATTAAAGAAGGGGAAGCCAGCCGAGCAGCCTTATTTGTATCGGCCAGTAACGATATCTTCAGTATTTTGTAAGCTTTTCGAGATTGTTTTGTTTGATGAAATTTATGATAAGTGTGAGATGCCTCCACACTAGTTTGGTTTTCGAAAAGGCCTCGGGTGCACCCATGTACTTTATCTTCTTGCTAACATATTACTTGATGCTCATCTCTCGCGAGAAACATTGATCTTATGTCAGTATTATGTCAGGATAGCTTTTGTCTCTGGGATTCATGCCCATATTTTGGTTGAGCTGTGTAAGCGAGGCGTGCGTTCTTCTATTGTAAGGTCACTACGTGATGTGTATAGGAACCTCAAGCTTCGTGTTCGTTTGCAAGATGGTGAGCTTAGTGGGGAGATATCCGTACATAAGGGAATTAAGCAAGGGGCTATAACGTCTCCTACTTTGTATAATAACAGTGTTAATGATGCACAACAGGTTATCTCTCCGAGTTATATTTGCAAGCATATTGACTTGTCACTTCTGGGTTTTGCAGATGATCTTTTAAATCTGTCTCGGTTGCTTTCTTCATTAGAAAATAATTTCTAGCGTCTTGAAAAAAGTTATGCTGATATTGGTTTGCAGTTTAATGTAGAAAAGTCTGCTGTTTTGTTTTTTAATTGCCCTGAAGATAATGCTACAGTCAGGCTTGGTGGAATTACCGTAATACCGTCTAGTCACATTACGTTCCTTGGCCTCCCGATTGGTCGTAATCTTCGAGAGACCCAGTCTTTGCTTATTGAACACCTTTCTAAAAAAGTGCGCATTGCCTATGCGGGTGTTGTCACTAGCTGTCGCAATTCAAGCCGTAAATATTTGGCTCGTCTTTATAATGCAGTAGCTTTGCCTCATGTCTTGTACCTGTCTCCTTTTTGGAAGCTCCTGAGTGCACGAAACAAGAAAGACATAAGGTCGGTATTTTTCAAGTATGCCCGATATCTTCTTCAAGTGCCGCCTTTTGTTAGAAACGCGCCCTATTGTTGCGAAATATGGAATTGTTGAGCCTCTGAGTGCCGTGGAGGAGGTAATTCAGAATTACGTGAAAAAACTAGAGCTTCTGGATCACAAGTGGGCCCACCTTCTCAAATAGTTATGTTATTATGTAGTTCTTTCTGTTTGTATTTGTTTTTCTTGCCAGTTTTTGCTTTTTCTTTCTTTTCTAGTTTGTGCTCTCTCTTTTTCTGTTGATTGTAAGACAGGTTATTAATAAAATTCATTCATTCATTCATTAGATAAAGAGTATGGATTGGTACCGCTTATTTGTGAACATAAAATTTCTAATTTGTGAGAAAAACATGCATATATATTGTTCGGACTCTCTTTATCCTACTTGCAGCAGACATTTCGTGCAGCATGCTGATTCAGAGACAATGTCACAAAAGTAGCGCTGGCGTTATGTGAAACGCGACCAATAACAGTAATAATCCTCAACACATTTATGTCAATTCTTTTTTTGAGCTGTTAAAAGAAATGTTTAGAAAAATGAAAATAATGGGATGTTATTGCATATAAAGGCAGCTCTACATTTATGGGTTAGTATGTGAATCGAGAACATTATGAACAGGATTAGAAAAAAAAGAAATACTCAAAGATTTTAGGAAAACTCTAAATGGACCCCTTCATAAGAAAGGTGATAACAGTGATCAGGCACGTCCCGGTAGGGGGCGGGGAGGGTTGCGCCGCCTCCCAACTTTGGCCAAAATTTTGCAAAATGGGCCGAAATGTAGCAAAATTCTTGATTTTTGCAGAATATTCGGCATAAATCAGGTAGCGATTCGGTAAAATTTACGCAGATCGCCCCCTGAACAAAACAAGCCTCGGGACGCTCCTGACAGTGAGTATGGTAATTAGGAAGTAAATTATTTAGTATGAATATATTTTTAAGACTTAGAGATGCTGTGAATAAAGTTTTAAGAGAACAGTGTGGTTTTAGGGAGGGGATAATATGCGTCAATCAAATCTTCACGCTTAGATTAATAATTGGGAAAAGTTCACCATTGGGAAGTGTCTGATGCCTTTAGTCTTTATTTTTATCCATCGTTAACAGAAGTTTGATTCAGCAGATAGAAGAGCATTACTATTGTATAACCATGCTCTGTATGAGAACAATATAGCTGTGGTTAAAGTAAGAAAAGAGGTCATTGAATCAGGAGTTAAACAAGGTTGTGTTTTATCCCCGTTTATAGGAATGATTTTTAGGGACTTTGCACTGAGAAAAACGGCAAAGGTCATCGGAATCAAATGAGGAGGTAAAACTCACGAGACCAAGATTATGCAGAGAATTTGAGTGTCCTAGATGAAAATGTTTGCTGAGGAATGGTTTTTGGAGGAACTGAGAGTTCAGAGTGGAAGAATAGGTTTAAAACTTGTGTTGAAAAGACTAAGCCGGTCAGAATAGCAATAACTGAAGATAAGAGACGATTTTGGGGAACGAGAAGATTGATCAAGTGGATAGCTCCACTTACCTGGTACTTTTTTTAAGTAAAGATGGTGGATGTAATAAAGATATTAAAAGGAGAATAACCAAGGCCCAAACTGTTTTTCACAGTCGGAAAAGTTCGGATGATTCAGAGGCAACGCTACAGTGTTGCCTATAGTAAAGGCTATGAAGGTTTAATGTTTTATTATTTTTAATTAAAAAAAAAGTTTTGGAGGGAAGTAAAGAGCAAATTTAAAACTTAAAATGAATAAAAAGTGATTTTTATTTATTTTTATTTGGACCAGGGCACTTCGTATCGAAAAAGCTGTCGTAGAAACTTCAAAAAAGGCTCATTCGATTGGTTATTGAAAAGGGCTAGCGCCCTTTTTAATTGTCGAAAGCGATTGGAAGGCAACTAACCCACCTCTCACGCCCACCATTTCCCCAAACACATTCAAGCAAAATTTTGAGACAGCCATTTTGTTCAACATAGTTGGAAGATCCGAAAATTACGTCTTTGAGGATGGCAATCCCACCAGAGCCCTTAGGGCAAGGGTTTTAAGTTATGCCCTGGGGGCATTTAAGGTTTATATAGAAAGGGCGTATAAACTTCGGAGGGGGATCATTGGATTGCTAATCAGAAGTTTTGTGCCCTTTTTGAGATTCAGAGTGGTTGGAGGGTGGATACCCCGCCCCCTCCACATACACGTCGTATTTTCCCGAAATGCATCTGATAGAAATTTGAAGATGGCCATTTATTGTCGTAGAAACTTCAAAAAGAGCTCTTTTGATTAAAAATTGAAAGGGCTAGTGCCTTTTTTAATAGTCAAGAGTGAAGTAGTAACCTATTACACAGTTTCACCCGTGCTTTTTCACCCGTGCTTTTTCACCGGTGCTTGCGTAATTTGTCTTATCTCTAGCATGTACAAGAATATACAGTGTGGTTTCACGTGGACATTGTAAAAAGCGACCAATCCTTTACCTATAAAGTGGTCAAACACGTTTTGAAACTATAGTCAAGGTTGTATAAGACAACCAGACTGGCTTTTTGTTATTGATATCAACTGTACAAAAATATGCAGCGTAGCTTCACGTGCACATTTTAAAAAAAGCTGGCAAGCCTATAAAGTGGTCCAACATGTTTTGAGAGTATAGTCGAGATTATATAACACAACCAGAGTGGTTTTTGAGGCAACATCCGTTTTTTAGGGGCCAATCAGAGACAGCGGAGGTTGCTCCATATACGGTAAGTTGATTGGTGATTGGGTTCAAATAAAAAGGAATGATTTACATTCGTCCTTGAGATTTTGTATATAATGGCCATGCCTTACGATTAAATTTCCATAATGTTTTAACATATATATATGTATACCAGTTTGAGGCATATTCCAACCATTTCCCGCCACAACCACAGTCTGGAGCCAGTCCCTTGAAACCAGCCGATAGCCACTCTACTATTTTTGTCTCTAAATTGCCACCGTCTATTAGTGATCCCACAAGCCGTAAGGACTTTATCGACCAACTAAGTGGTCATGATTCGATTGCTAGTGTTCGGCCGTTGGGAGATAAACTTTTTGTGAATATTGAGAAATCTGTAGCCTTTGATTTCTGTGAATCGGTGAAGTCTGTTGCTTAGGGTTCTTGCACGAAGATTTTGCAAAAGCGGTACCTCGGAATAGTAAAAGGAATCCCGCTGTCATTTAGTGCTAGCGAATTCAAAATGCACCCAGGAGTCCAGGACGCAAGTTGATTTGGGTCGTCCCAAACTATCAAGCTAGTCTTTTCGGACTCGTTTGGTAAAAGTGACGTGATATAAAATGGTGTGAAAATCGCAAACGAGATTTTTAGCGTTTATAACTTTATAACAAGTGAAAAATGTGCGCGCTGTGCTGGCAATCACTCTTCTTCGAAAGATGCGCCCTGTACTAACAGCTCTAATTGTGTGAACTGCGGAGGGTCACACACTTCGTATAGGCTATTGTGTCCAGTTCTCAAGTCTCGTATTGCGGCCGGTGTGAAAAAATGATGTTGCAAAAGTTCTCGGTTATTTCATACAATATAAACAAAACGCATAGGAAAGAGCACCTCAATGACAAAGTTTCTTACAAATACGATATCGGCTGTCTTCAATAGCATCTTTTACCATCAGCTAATACCAATCTGCTGAAACGGAGTGGGAATCACGTTGCGTTTGTGAATACTGTACGGTCTACGTTTGGTAGACCTTCCGGAGGCCTCGCCTGTATTTTGAAACGTAGTTCTTTTTCATCCGTGATGTCAGTGCTGTTCCACAGTGAAGAAAACATCTTGGCCCTGCGAATTGCCGATCTGGTATTTATTGATGTGTATTTTCCTTGTGATCGCAAATCTGTTCAGTCACCGAATAAGTTTGCAAAGACTTAGTGTTTTGAAAAAAGTGGCAGAATCTGCATCATCTTTTGGTTACCAATTTTTTGTCGCTGGGGATTTTAATGCTTATTTATTGAATTCAAACCTCCGATCGGATATGGTTTTCCAGTCTTTGTCCGATTTTAAGCTACTGCATAAGAATCGTTCATTTTCATATATCCATCATTCTGGGAGCCATACTAATTTAGGTCATGTTCTTTGTTATCCAAATTTATCGGTTTCGACTGTTTCTGTTCACGAAACAGAAAATGATAAAGACAACCTACAAATTTCCTTTGCGTTTGATATCTCTCTGTCACCAGATATTTCACGCGTGAATCGTAGATGTTATACCAGGCGAAATTGGAATAAGGCTAATTGGCACTCTACATTTCTACTATTACAGCTCTTTTGTCTACTATAAAAGTTCCTTTTCAGCTACTTCAGGTTGGATCTAAATTTGTAAATGATAAGAATTTTTTGAACAAATATTATTTTGATATTATATCATGTATGAAGGAAGCCGAAAGAGTGGTCGTTCTTGAGGAACGTGTAAAATTTAATACGCGGAAGCCTGAATAGTCGTGGGACCCAGGTCTAAAAACAGTGAAAAATAAAGCCAAATTTTGGCTGCGTATATGTTTTCTTGTAGACGGCCAGTCAACGGCGTAGTATTTGAGCTTAAACAGAAAACTAAACTAGAGTATAAAAAGCATTTACGGTCTGCAAAATCTAAAATTTGTAAGTTCCCGACAAGTAATTTAGATTGGAAAAAGGTAGTTAATTCAGATAAAATTGATGACTCTTTTTCAATAAGTACCCGAATTAGCCCCGCTGCTTGGTGCAAATATTATGATCACATCTTTAACACCGTAAACCATCTCGTTCAGGCTACTTTTATGAAGCTTCATAATTCTGCGCTTCCTACCTCCCTCCGCCAGAACCAGATCCTCCCAGTTCATTTATCTTCGGTGGTACTACCTATAAAGAAGCTCAAGTCGTGTTCTACTGATGGTGATGGCATAAGTGCCAAACACCTAAAGGTTGATTGTCCAGCTCTGGCCCAACATCTACAACTTCTTTTCCAAATGTGCTTATGTACCTCGGTTGTGCCTGAAAGTTTTTTGTGCGGAACAGTTACCTCAATTTTGAAAAAAGGAAAAATTCCGATTGAATGTGCATCTTACAGACCAATAACGGTTTCCTCAAATATAAGTAAAATTTTCGAGTATCTTCACCTCCCTTTAGTTAATTCTTCCGCATATTTCGGTGAAAATCAGATCGGGTTTTCAGCTGGGGTAGCTTGCCAGCAAGCACATCGAGTTTTTGCGAATGTTCTTACTGAGGCGACTGAAAATGGATTCGTTACATTTATACGCCTTGGATGTCTCAAAGGCCTTTGACACCGCTACCCATTCCCAAGCTATTTTCCCTCTTTAGTCACGGTATTAACATTTCGGTAATTTTTCTTCTTAGATATTGTTATTCAAATTCTTTTTTTGTGGATTAAAACGGACATGAGTGTTTCCGAAAGTAAAATTCCAGTGTCGCGTGGGGTTCGGCAAGGTGCCGTCCTTTCTCCTTCTATTTTTAAATTTTGTTCTTTCTGTTCTTTCTTCTATCCCATCCACTTGCATTCTTATTTCCGTTAACATCTCTTATCTTGCTTATGCAGATAATATCCTTTTGATCAACAGAACTAAAAAGGGGCTTTCCCCGTCTGTTTCAACAGCATCATCTAAACTTCATACCATTAGACTTTCTCTTAATCTTTCAAGTGTTAATATCTCTCATTTAATAGTAATAATATGACTCCTCCAGTTTGCAGATCTTTTTCTGGCCCGTCGGTTCCTTCTTTCCGGTGGCTGGGTCTCAACGTTAGTAAAACACTAAAATCTTTCCGAATGCTCGTCGTCGTTGATTGCAAGAAGAAAATTCAGTTAAGTTATTCTAAAATTGTTGCAAATCGAGGTAGATACAATAGATAGTCTCTTGCTAAATTATATTCGGTTGTTACAGATCACTCGGTTTTGTTTCTGTCTGGAATTCATCCTATTTTTCACCAAAAAGACATCAGATCAGTTCATTCATATTATTTCCGGTTTTCCCGCTTTCTATTGTATCTGCCTCCATGGTATAGAAATCGGAGTCTCATATCTATTTACGGTCTTCCGGATATTGGGTCAAGGCTTACGGAACTTGCCGTCAAACTACCCCATTCTACATATAAGTATCTGCTAGCCCACAGTGGCCTTGCTCGTTTGCTGTAGTTTTTGTTCTTTTTTTTTGTTGTTTGAAGTGTTTTTTTTTTCGGAATGTGTATTTTGCATGTTTTTCTTTTCTTGGTTACTCTGCTCTTGTGACGTTTTAAAGTTTTATTTACTCATGTAAATAGTGTATTATCTACTTTTTTCGTTATACTCCACAATTATCATTTTTCTATATGATGTGGGTTAAAAATAATTATTATATATATACATATATATATATATATATATATATATATATATATATATATATATATATATATATATATATATATATATATATATATATATATATATATATATATATATATATATATATATATATATACATACATATATATATTCTTCGTAAAAAAATCAAGTATTTAAGTAAAATCCCTATTCAGTATATATATATATATATATATATATATATATATATATATATATATATATAGGGATTTTGCTTAAATTAGATTAGATTGCTTAATTTGCTTAGCTCCTCCATTTCTCAAACCTTACAACCCTGTTTTTTGGGTTTTTCATTAGCACAATGTGAATGGCACTTGTCCTAGCCTTTGCGTAACGTTTACCTCACTTTAATAGAATCCCTAGGTTATATTTATACACAGTGCGAATCTAGCGAAAGATAAACAATTTATGGAGAAGAACCTGCTTTAATTTGAACGAGCTTTCTGGAACTTTTGTTTTGGCAATGTGATGGGCAGAAAATTATGTTAACTGTACAGAAGTCAACTTTAACGGTTATTGAGAAAAAAAAAAATAAATCAATACAGACAATCTCTAATTTAGTTTATCTCAGCCCTACCAGAAAATATCCTTTTTCTACTTAAGTCGCAACTTTGCTGCCTTTTCAGTTCAGGTACAAAAATTACATTTAAGATCACGTATCTTGACGTTTGTGTTTAAAAAGTTGCAATGTAGTGTGTGGCAAACATTCAAGGAGGACCTAGAACCGTGGGGAGGATTCAGGAGACACGGTCGGAGATGGGACAAATACTGGCTGAAGATCGCCGGAGAAGCTGCAGCCGACAGGTCCAAGTGGTCGTCGGAAGTCATCCCAAGATCCTTTGGTGCTGGGCAGGACAGTTCATCGTCTGGTTCCCGCCGAAAGTAAAGTAAAGTAAGTAATGTAGATACCACCATCCTTACCATGCCAACGCACATGAGGGTAGAATTGATCCTGTGAAGTATTATTTTTATCATGTCTGTGAAGAGAGAGTGATCCAGAGTGACCTTGACCCACTTCTAAAATACCTTCTACCCCCAGGCTACCGTCTATCATAAAAACACAGGATTGCCACTGATCCGAAACCAAAATCACAAGGCAAGTTAAGAAAGAAACGCACTAAAATTGGGTTAAGAAATCCACTGAAAAAGTAAAGAAAGAAGCCCGCTGAAATTAGTTCCCAAATAGTATTTGCAACTTAGAAAAACCAGCCCTTTTCAATAGCTTACCGTTTTAAAATACCAATTTATCTGTTTGAATACTTCTGACCAAGGCATTTGGTCAGGAAATCTGATCAAGTCAACTTTTTTAATATCTTGATGTTTTAGCATCCAAATACTTGAATGACTCTTAACTTTATAAAAATACAAAAATACTCTCTAAAAACAAAAATTACCAACAAGAATCAACAAAAACCTTTTTTTTTTTTGACATAACATATTTAAAAAGCTAATTTCAATAATTTTTCCCATCCGTATGGAATAAAAAGAAAAGCAGGTCGTCCCCAGACGGAGTGGAAAGAAGCCTTAAAGAAGGAATTAGGGAAGCTGGAACTTCATAAGAGAAGAAAAGTGTGAACCTCTTAATAGATTGAGATGGAAGAGGAGGGTGCGCTGCTGTCAGTCTCTGGTGGCTAGGTGCCACACTGATTTTTTCAGTACTAGCAGTAATTTTACTAGGAAAGTTCCAAATGTACTTGAAAGAATTTATTTGCTTAAGCATTAAAGTTAGCGCAAAGAATTCTAGATTTTTTTTTTCGTACCAGATTTGATCGACTAAAATTTTCTTTGATTTTCTTTTACTTTATGGAACTGGTCAGATTGGCTCTGCAACAGTTAAAAATAACCGCTAAATGTATGGTAAAATTATTAACTGTTAAAACATAAATCGAAAAATGGTAAAATATAACCGAAAAAAAGCCAAAACCAACCAACGATAAAAAAAAAGTAACCCAAATGGAAAAAAACCGCTAAAATCTAATAAAAAAAAAACGGCAAAAACATTCAATCAACGGCAAAATAAACTTAAAAAAAGAGCAAAGAATCCTATAGTTAACTACCCAACAATGTTCCCAAGAAGGATAAAAACAAGCAGATTTAGTAATAAATCACTATGGCGGACACATGGCTTAACAATAGGTATTCCTTCTCAGTAATTTAAAATCAAGTTACAAATACTTGTACAAAATAAAGCAAATGTTTTAATGAAAATACTCTTGGACTGAAAAAAAAAATCAATAAGAATGATATTTCAAATCATGAAACATTAAAAATTTTGTTGTCTTCTTCGCTTTTGATCTATAGCATCTAGAATTGGTTGTCGTTTGGCTTGATAACGTCTTTTCAGATCATCAATTTCCCGTTCCATTTCAAAATCAAGGTTCTCCATTCTAAACATCAGCTCTTCATGAGTCAAGAACTTCAACTGAAAAAAAAAATAATGTTTGATGGCTCAGTTCCTAGCAGTACTATCACACCTCACAACAGCATAATAGTCAAAATCAAAGGAAGTATCTTCAAATTCGTTGTCTTCTGAACACAAATTATTTTACCCAGAGGCGATCACACGGGATGAGCCACGGGAGGAGTCAACTGAAACATACCCCCCCCCTCCCGAGAAAGGACAAAAGTATATTCAATGTTAACGAAAGAAATAATGAACGACGGACAATTTACTGTTCCTAAATTCATCTCTGTGTAAGAAAAGTTACATCCTTAAAAAAAAATTACACCTACAAACCTAGAAGCTTCATTTGTAGTATCCTATAAAGTGATCAAACTTGAGCACACTAGACATGAAGGATGCTACCATTATAAGAACTTGCACGAATTCACTCCACAACATTTTTTATTAGCTTAAAAAGTTGTTCGTGCCAATTATTTTTGCTTGTAGTCAAAGGAAATTTTCATTTATCATACATTTAATTTCGAAATTTTGCCTACGCTAATTTTAGCCACATTTATCTCCAATACTTTCATAGAAATAGTTTTGGCAATGTAATAATTCTTTCTATACAATCTTCATCTCTTGGAAAATGAATTTATTGTACTTGCAACAAGGACGAGGGAGTAAATCGTTAGAATCTATTTTAAAAAGAAAAAAATCCAACAGATGCCTAGTCAGAATCTATTTCAAGCGGGACCGTATTTCTACTTAATAGAAATCATCTAAGATTACAAAAAAAGCTCCGTGCCCACCTGATGATTCTTTGATTGATCGATTAAAAAAAGTCGACTATTTTAAACGTACTAGTTTAAAGACTAGATCGCTAGTGTTCTATGATGGCGGAGTGGGATTGATCTCAGGTTCATAATACGAGATCCAAGGTTCAAACCCGGATTTAGCAACACACTGCAGGGCTAACGCAAAGACCTTAGTAGTCAAAAAGCGTCGGCAATCAGATACAACACAATAGATCGATAAAATACCGGAAGGCAGCTTCGAAGTATATAATAAACATTGATGATATCATAGACATCGCAATAGCGCTGCCTAAGTAAAGAACGACGTTGGCACAATGTATTATTTCTTTCTTTTCTTTTTTTTCCTACCAGGGCACTTCGTATCGAAGGAGTTGTCGTAGAAACTTCAAAAAGGGCTGATTCAATTGGAAATTGGAATGGCTAGTGCTCTTTTTAATAGTCGAAAGTGATTGGAAGGCAACTTACACCCCTTCCACGTCCACCATTTCCATAAACACATCCAATCAAAATTTTGAGATAGCCATTTTGTTCAACGTAGTTGATTTCCAGATAGAAATCATGTTTTTTAGGAGGACACTCCCCCCCCCACAGCACTCAGGGTAAGAGTTGTAAGTTATGCCCTGGGGGCATATAAGGTTTTTATAGGAAGCCTTGTCGTAGAAAAAAAGGGCTCATTCGATTGGAAATTAAAAGGGCTAGTGCCCTTTTTAATAGTCGAAAGTGATTGGAGGGCAACTAACCCCCCTCTCACGCCCACCTTTTCCCGAAACACAACAAATCATAATTTTGAGACAGCCCTTTTGTTCAACGTAGTTGAAAGTTCTGGAAATTAGTTCTTTGAGGATGACACCCCCCCCCCCCCGACAGCCCTCAGGGCAAGGGTTGTAAGTTTTGCCCAGGGGTTTTGTCGCAGTAAGTTTTGTCGCAAAAACTTCAAAAAGGCTCATTTGATGGGAAATTGAAATGGCTAGTGCCCTTTTAATAATCGAAAGTGATTGGAAGCCAACTAACACCCCTTCCACGCCCACCATTTATCCAGACACATCCAATAAAAATTTTGAGATAACCTTTTGTTCAAAGTAGTTGAAAGGTCCGGAAATTATATATTTGAGGATGACACTCCCCCGAAGGCACTCAGGGTAAGGGTTGTAAGTTATGCCATGGGTGCATATACGGCTTTTATTGAAAGTTTTGTCGTAGAAACTTGAAAAAGGGCTCATTCGACTGGAAATTGAAAGGGCTAGTGCCCTTTTCATAGTAAAAAGTGACTGGAGGGCAAGTAACCCCCCTCTCATGCCCACCATTTCCCCAAACACATCCAATCAAAATTTTGAGATAGCCATTTTGTTCAACGAAGTCGAAAGGTCCGGAAATTATGTCTTTGAGGATGACACTTCCCCCACAGCCCTCAGGGCAAAGTTATTCCCTGGGGTTATATAAGGTTTCTTATAAAAAGTGCTGCTGTAGAAACTTCAAAAAGGGCTCATTCAGTTGGAAATTGAAAGGGCTAGTGCCTTTTTTAATAGTCGAAAGTGATTGGAGGGCAACTAACCCCCCTAGCACGCCCACTATTATACTGGTAAGCCACAATGCCACCAGAATTGGTGTGGTAAGGCCACGGGTGTCACCACTTATTGGTGCAAAAATGGTGCTACACCACTTACTGGAGGGAAAACCCCCGGCGGCGCCAAATATTAGAATGGAATGCCCGCGTCTACCACACCGGTTCTGTAAATATCGGGTATGTCAGTACCCAATTTACAATATACCCTGCCGTAGGGTACGATATCGTGATCGAGCGGTCAAATGGCCACTTTAAGGCCAAGGTTACCCACCCTGGGTTACCGCTAATATTTCTAACTATCTCCTTGGAGGTAACGAACCCCCCTGATAATATTATGACAGTATCTCGTAACTCTGTTCCTACCCTGTCTGGGTTCCTGGAAAATTAGTGCACAGTTGTAGAAAATATCTTACTTGTAATCTTCCAAAGGTCACATATAACAAAAAGAATAGGCTTCCCCAAACGGGGTCTAAATGTCGACTACTAAATAATATTTTTCACTAACAGAATCTTGGTACTTGGAGTGTGGCCTAGTGTGATGCGAGCTAATCAAATGACTCAAGTTCCTCAATTGAATTTGCCCGACACAAACTTTCCGAATTAATGACTTGAATTTTAGCAAGCCCATGTGATGACCCATACTAAATTATACGCCAAGCAATTTACTTTCTCTTGCAAAATGGTTGCCTTGACGACGAATTTAACTTACGATTGAAAATTATCTCATAGGTAACTGTAATTACAGAAAAGTAAATGGGTCATTTATCTGAAAAGAAAAGAAACAGGGGTGGAACCCCAACACCTCCCTCCGCATAATAAATGACCCCTTATACGTCACGCTGGTCCACCCTTACAAATATAACACTTAACTTCAAAATCATCAAACTCATATCTTCTCTTCTTTCTTTCGCCAGTGCCTGTATTTCCACCGCTTGGCTCGGGATTCGTCGTCATCCACACGTCTCTACCGTAGAAACACCATGGTCTCTATCGTAGGGCATCCGCATTAAGTTTTGAAAGTTGAAGTACCCAAGATTCATAGAAAATGATCGTGCACAGCACAATCCAAAATAATAATTTTCTCGCTCTCATGAATTTACATTTGAGAGGAGCAGAGAATCAGTTTCTGGCGCATTCAATGATGCCAGCCATCATGAAAAATTGGCTGCACTAGCATCTTAATTTTTTTCTGTGAAAACAACCCCACATCTCAATTAAAATATAAATTGCCCCTTGGCATAATTTCAAATAATCTAAGGCTGAAAATGGAAAGGCCTGTGAAAACGATAAGGGTAGTGGGAATGAAGTAAAATTTTGAGCGAACCATGAATTGCCTTTTTTTCTGGGTTTCCTGCCCTGGGATAATCAAATACAGAATATGTGTAGTTGCTAAATGAAGATGAAACTTAGATACTGAATATGGTTTACCTGAAAATAATTGTCGATTCCCATGGAAAATAAAAAGTATGAGTAGGTTTACTGAACAAAGGTTTGGGTGAAATGTGAAATAACTGGGAGAGAGTATCTCCAAAGGACTCCAGGTTGGAGAGGCAAAACCTCGGTAAAGGGATCACAACTTGTCCGCCAGCTGTGCATTGAGGAAAAGGGCTATCTTTCGCGACTTTCCGCAGGGGATCTTACCCAAGGGATTCCTCCCCCTCATAAAGGATCGACACCTCTTTTGAGTTGATAATACTAATCCCAGATTCCTTCCCAAGTTTTTCCAATCCGACCCGACATTCAATATTTCCCAACTTTTCCCCAAACCGTTGTAGGTCGTTCATCTCCATTTTGTAACCATCTTGTTTTATTCTCCATGGGTCTTGGACCTCTTTATCCCCCCTATTATTTATATTATCAAGGCACAGTCCATTCAACATTTTATTATTTTTCGCCACAGCTGGCTGAACCTCCAAATTTTGTCTCTTTTTTGCATTTATTTGTTCTTTTTCATCTCTACTTTTCTCATTTGTGTGATTCGCGCAAAATAATAAATCATTGTTACATCTGATTTGGACTCCAGTATCCACCATCTTTGACTGTATTACTTCATTGTAGCTTCGCTTAATATCTCTTTTTTCCCTCTTAGTTTTCTTTTCTTTTGTAGTAGCATTAAATAAATCGTCATGAGATCTGAATTGGACTCCAGTATCCATCATCCTTGACTGTCTTTCTTTATTGTAGTTCCACTTTGCATCTTTTTTCTCTCTTTTAGTTCCCTTTAATTTTACCATAGAAACAAATATTTCTTTATCAAATCGGAACTGAACTACGAAATTGGCTTTTTCACATTGTGTTAAAATTTCTCGAAGTTTACGAGGAAAAGCACGTACAATAAATTTCGTCTCCTTTTTCTCTGGTACAATCAGCGCTTCGTTTTGGCAAACATTTTTCGGCGTCTCACACTCGTTAAAAGTGTTTTCAAGTTTTCCATTTTCTGGAAAGTTTCCCGAAAAATCATTTTCGCGCATCTTATTTTCAATATTCTGGTGCCTTTTTACTTCCGCATCCCATTTTTTTTGTATTATCAACATTTCGAACACGAGTATCAAGCATTTCGTTCTTCCGACAGGGCGGCACAGCCTCCCAATTTGTTTTATTGGCCGGTCCAACTTCCCCCGTAGTCAACAAAGTTGTATATTTTTCGTCTTAGTGTAGTTTTGTCATTTTCCCACTATTAAAGAAGTCACTTTTAAGGATAGAAGATTTCCGATATCTCCAAAGTCTCCTCCTACTAAAACATGCACTGCTAGCGTAGTTACTAAGCCTTCTTTTATCGTTTTTCTCTGAACCGTACCGTCTTTCTTTGCAATTTCTATTCTTACCCAAGCAGACGGGCATTGGTGCTTATCTCCATGATAACATACTGTTGTAATATTATTTTTATGGTCTATTTCCGTCTTTTTAATTAGGTCCATTCGCACAAAAGTTTGTTCACCCCCTGAGTCACTTACCATTTCGGTCAGTTTTCCGTTTAATTTTCCTTCTATTTTATGTGATTTCACAAACTCGTCAATGTTTCCTTCATTATGGGCTATAGCCCAATTTGTTATTTTATATGTAACTTTCTCATCTCTATTATGGCAACTTTTAGAAAAAGGCTCCGAGGAATCAAATTTTTACCAGATTATTAACATTTTGTTTTCCGACAGGGCAGCGCAGCCTCCCAATTTGTTTTATGGACCGGTCCACCTCCCCCAGTAGTCAACGAAGTTGCGTGTTTTTTTGTTACAGCATTTACTGTCTGACAATTCTCTGATACTCTCTCACTCCTTGACCTTCCCTTACGGGCTTCACAAGCTTAGTAAGGGTTTCCATACGAGCCTGATGATATATTTCATTGGCTTGTCTATCTTTTTCAATTTTGTCCATACGGAGCTGAAGAAGTATTTCATGGGCTTGACTATCTTTTTCAATTTTATCTATCTCATCCTGTAATTTTTTCATATACTCTAGGTGCTTTCTTTCGTCCACCTCTTTTCTTTGTTTCCTTTCTTTCTCTCTTTCTTTTCTACCATTCTCCTCTTTTTCCTCTTTGGCTATTCTTTCTTCCTCTTCTCTCTGCTCTCTAGCTATTCTCTCTTTCTCTCTTTTTTCCTTTCTCTCTTTCATGTAATTTAATAAACATTGTGTCATATCTACATGACTACTTTTTCGTGAGCCCCTGCTGGAATTTTAGCTTCTGCTACTCCTGCTATTCGGACTATTTTGATTCCTTCTGTCATTATATCTTCCTAATTCATTTTCTGAATCTGTTCGTTATCGATCCGTATTTTCTCTTACCCGTAACTCCCCTTCATTTGGCACAGCCTCTGAGGGGTGAATTTGTCTTGTTTTTTTTTACATATTATTCCTTCCTTTTTTATTTCGTACCCCTTCACTTTAACATGCATACTTTTTTCTGAATATATTATCTCTTAAATAATTAGTCAGTCTTGGCAACTTCAACAACTGGCACATGCAAAAATTATGATACACGGTCACTATTGTGAATTATTACCGTCATGTAATAATAGTCAAGAAATTTTCAAATAGCCGGAATATCTAGACTTTATTAGGGAATAACGCCTTCTTTCGCAGCGAGCAATTTTACGCGAGTGAAATATATCTCCGAAAAACGAATAAACAGAGGTTGGACGAGAAAGTAAACTGAAAAAAACCGCGCGAATATTCCACTAGTGAATTAGCTAGACTAAAACTCAAACAGGGGAACTACCCTGTAAAACAAATCATGTATCCTCCCTGGATTCTCGTACTCCAAATATAATCTCCTCCTAGGCAAATTACTCAATAGGACAGGTGCCTCCCACCTTCCTTGTCCAATGTGCACATTAACTGACAAATCCTCGAAATTTGCCGTCTTCAATACTCTTATAACCTTCGTCACTGAAGATTATATCTAAGTCCGCCAATTCAGTCAAATAATAACCCAACTTCCAACGTTTTCTTATCTGTCCTTAAACCCTGTAATACTTTTCAATACGGAAATTCCCCCACTGTAAACTCAAACTCAATTAATTTCACGTTATTCTTTTTTATATTTGTCTAACAAGGCACAGCCCATTATAGACCTTCATAATTCTATGAATTGATTGCGTATTTTTGTCTCTTTATATGTAGTCACAATAGGCTACTCTGTTGGCTAGATTAACTGTCTCTTCGAAAACGCGGAATTCTTTTACTATCAGTGCTGTTGATAGCTCCTTTTCTTGCTGCCACCAGTATTATACCGGTAAGCCACAATGCCACCAGTATTGGTGTGGTAAGGCCACGGGTGTCACCGCTTATTGGTACAAAAATGGTGCTACACTACTTACTGGAGGTAAAAGCCCCCGGCGGCGCCAAATATTAGAATGGGATGCCCGCGTCTACCACACCAGTTCTGTAAATATCGGGTATGTCAGTACCCAATTTACAATATACCCTGCCTTAGGGTACGATAACGTTATCGAGCGGTCAAATGGCCACTTTAAGGCCAAGGCTACCCACCCTGGGTTACCGCTAATATTTCTCCTTGGAGGTAACGAACCCCCCTGTCAATATAATAATGACAGTATCTCGTAACTCTGTTCGTAACATGTCTGGGTTTTTGGAAAATTTGTACACAATTGAAGAAAAGACCTTACTTGTATTCTTCCAAAGGGCACATATAACAGAAAAAATAGGCTTCCTCAAACGGGATCTAGATGTCGACTACTAAATAATATTTTTCACTAGAAGAATCTTGGTACTTGGGTGTGGCCTAGTGTGACGCGGGCCAATCAAATGACTCAAGTCCCTCAACTGAATTTGCCCGACACATACTTTCAGAATTAATGACTTGAATTTTAGCAAGCCCATGTGATGACTCATACTGAATTTTAATCCAAGCAATTTACTTTCTCTTGCAAAATGGTTGCCTTGACGACGAATTTAACTTACGATTGAAAATTATCTCATAGGTAACTGTAATTACAGAAAAGAAACAGGGGTGGAACCCCAACACTCACCAATTCCCTAAACACATCCAATCAAAATTTTGAGATAGCCATTTTGTTCAACGTAGTGCAAAAGTTCTGGAAATTAGGTCTTTGAGGATGACAACCCCCTTACAGCCCTCTGGGCAAGGGTTGTAAGTTATACCCTGGGGGCATATATTTTTTTTTATATATAGAGTTTTGCCGTAGAAACTTCAAAAAGGGCTCATTCGATTGGAAATTGAAAGGGCTAGTGCCCTTTTTACTAGTCGGAAGCGATTGGAGGGCAACTAAACCCCCTTTCACACCCACTATTTCCCCAAACCCATCCAATCAAACTTTTGGGATAGCAATTTTGTTCAATGTAGTTAAGAGTTCTGGAAATTAGGTCTTTGAGTATGCCACCCCCCCCCCCAGCCCTCAGGGCAAGGGTTGTAAGTTATGCCCAGGGGGCATATAGGGCGTTTTTAGAAAGCGTTGTCGTAGAAACTCAAAAAGGGTTGATTCAATTGGAAATTGAATGTGAAAAGCTAGTATTTACTCAATATACTGTTATCTTTTAAATGTATGTCGAAACAAACTAAACATTCCTTCTTTGGACGAGGCAGATGAGTAATAAGTAGGAATAATTAGTAGAGGAATAATTCAAAGCTTTATCTGGAATAATAATTTGACAATACAATATAAGTTAACAGACTCAAATATTTTGTGAAAAGGTTTTAACTTAACCCCCCGACCAAATGCACTGTCTCGCGGGGGGGGGGTCTAGTCCCATAGATCTCTCTGATGCTGGGATCCATGAATTCAAAGAGGGACATGCATAAGGAAAGGCGTACAAGGTCTAGCGAACTCTAACTGAAACTATGCACAATAGATGGGCATTATGAATAATGTCATCAGTGCTTACTATTTGAATCAATTACTTTTCTTACTCAAGGGGTAATCACGTACTCCCAAGGGAAAAAAGTTACTAAGCAAGTTACAACAAAGACTACTCAATTCGTAACAGATAAGGAAGTACTTACAAATTCATAGTCACCATCAATGAAAGGCTTTTGAAGAGCAAGGGGAGGACCTTCAATCACCATCCCTGGATTGAACGGGTTTTGTACTAAATTTTGTGCCGGCTCACGGGCTACAACACCAAGCCGCTTCTGCAATTCATCAGGGTCAACACCGGCATTTGGTGACGGCAGTTCCACAGGGGCTGGCTGCTGGGTTTCTGCTTCAGCAACAGACGGCGCACTTGCGCTGATCTGACTCTGTAAATAAGAAAAGTCTTCAAGGCTTCAGAGAAGTGTTATGGAGAAAACAAATCGTTTAGAAGCCAAATCAAATAAGTCTATGGAAAATCGAACAACTGAGGTGATTAAAAAAGATCATACATTGCTGCTTTTGATGAACTGATCATCTGACAGAAAATATCAATCAATCAATCATCAATTATTTTATTGATACTAAAACACTATTACAAACATAACAAAGCTATTCAGTCCAAGAAGCTTGGCTTATTGTGGGCTATACAACACAATAATAAAGCACTAAAAGAACCATAAATGATACCCTAAACGAACCGTTTAGAAACCAAATCAAATTATCCTGCTTTGATGAACTGATCATCTGACAGAAAATATCAACAATTTATTCTTGTAAGTATCTAGGGCTAACAGTTGATGAAAATTTTTCTTGGAAACTTCATTTTGATAGGCTATGGATACAGCTAGGACGGAATGTGGGGTTACTGCGGTATCTAAAATTCCACCTCCCTTTCCCTGCTCTTAAGTCAGTTTATTATTCTCTAATCCATTCTTATATTAATTATTGTCCGATTGCTTATTTAAATACTTTGAAATCTCTAATTAAACCCCTTCAACGTCTTCAAAATAATGCCCTTCGTAAGTTAAAAGCACTTCTTCCTTCTCCATCTTCCCTCCCCGATAAATCCCCTACTAAGAGCCTTTATATATTTTTAAGAATATTACCGGTTGATCTAGTCCTTCCTGTACATTGTGTCCTTTTCAGACTAAAACAAATAAAAGAGTTATTACCATTGGGTGTAAATTCTAGTAGCTTCTCTTTACTTTCTTTTGTCCAGAATAATTATTGTTTAAGAAGAAGTTCAGCCAAATTACCTTGCCCTAGAATTCGAACTGAAAGATCCAGATTTTCTCCTAAAAATTCAATAATAAAGTTCTGGAATATTTATGAAAGTAATATAGATTCGCGTTTTTCTATTCCAGTTTCTAAAGCTAAATTCAAACTATATCTAATAAGTAAATAAGTAATCATAGATAATTATTTATTTATTTGAAGTCATGTTGGCCGGTGCTATTGTTTATAAAAATTTAATTATGTGATAATATATTGATTTGAGGTGTGGGCTATGGGTTCAGTGTGATGTCTCATTTTTCTTCCGAGTATATCTAGTGTATTATTTAGTTTTCATCATTTGTTATTATTATTAAATTTTTTTTTTTTTTTTTTTTTTTTTTTTTTATTTTTTTTTTAGGGTGCCTGTTTTCGAGCATAACTCACTGTGTAGGCACCCTCTGTAAATATTTTCTTTTCCATTGATTCATAGTGTAAAAGTGTTATTTTGCCTTGTAGTGATTTAATGAGAATTTAAATAAACTTGAACTTGAATATTCCATATTTGCTTATGTTTTCAACAGCAGGAAATCAGTTTAAAGACTATCAAGTACTACCTTAAGAAACTGTTTTATGGCAAATTGTTGTTGTTAGGTTTTAATCCTTACATAAAAAAACGTTCTAATGAACAAACAAATCCATTTAATCAGGTTCTTTTTTTTTTAATCCCACCTCCTCTCCTCTCGGCGACCTTCAAAAATTCTTTAAAATTATCTCATAATTTATTTAATGTCACCTACTCTTTTCTTAATAAAAAAAAACTTCTTCAAAAAATTGAATTTATTCTAATTTTATATAAAAATTGAGTATTTCAAATTATACCAGGGTATAAAAAAAGAGGTATACTACATTTCAATTTTCTTATACCTTTTAGGTTCACTCGATATCGCAGGCTGCCCTTCCCCCTTAGGGCACCCCTTCCATCGTGACCTTAAATTACACTTTTCAAATCCATTTTCATCAACCTCTATTTCCCCCAATATATAATTCCCTCCCCCAAAATAAGAATATAAAAAAATAAAATAAATAAAATACAAAAAAATAAAAAAAAGTAAGAAAGAAAGGAAATACTCCATCTTTACAAATAAAAACCAATTTGTAGAATCTTCTATTATCTTCCCACTTCATTTCCTTTACCCTCATTACTCATCTTTCATTTCCCCTTTGGCTGCTCATTCCTGATTAAAACATTATGATTATCCTACTTTCAATACTTCTCAAATCTCTTTAAAACTTTATCTTTATCCTACTTTTAGTACTTCTTTCTTTATCATTTTTTAAATCCATTTTTAAATAACAACATTTCAAATTCTAATTATAAATTATAACAAAACTTTTTTCTTTTTTTTTACTTTCTTCTATATAAAAAAAAAGCTCACTTTTACCATTATCTTCAATTTTCTCCTTTCTGTTTGCCTTTCCTTAAATTTACTAGCCTATCCCTCTGAACTCTTACCTTCTTCATTACCTCTGTTGAGTTCGTTATCTTTCATTTTCGCTTTCCAAGCATAGTAGCTGAAATGTGTGAAAATGTATGCCAAATCTTCGTGTTTTTTTCGTTTGATTGGTTTCCTTGCATAATTTTAATTCTACAACCTTTTCTGCGGTGACCAGTTCCTCATTTTCTTGTATTTCAATGCCTAACAGTTGTTTCAATTATTCTAATTCTGTTTTTACACTTGTGCACTGAAGAATTAAATGTTCAAGTGTTTCAATTTGATTTCCACACCTTCCGCACATTCGAGTTGACTTGGTGGGGTCTATCCTGTTTTCTCTCTTCAGTTGGCAGTATTTTGTGAACTTGGAAAAACGCATGCTCTTTAACCTTCGGCGGTAAGCAACTAGAGTGTATCAGGTCGAACATTTTCTTCAGCTTTTCATCGTCAAGATCACTCTTCTCTAGAATTTTCGCTGGAGGTAGGTTTTCCTGCGAAATGAACCATTGTTTCATATCCGTTTTGTTGATTTTTTGCTATCAGGGTCTGCGATCCTTTTTTCCAGTAATTCTTTGACAGTTCCGAAATGTTTTTGTACCGAATTTGGGCAGTCGCTCCTTTCATTTCTCACCCATGCGTTATACCAATTTTTCATAGGGGTTGTTTCTTCAAAATGGATTTCTTCGATAATTGTTTTCATGTGAAGTTCTTTTTTCTTGGCTTCTGTGTTAATTATTTGTAGGCCTCCTTGGCTTTTCGTTAGAAACATGTCTGTAAGTTTAAGCTTTGGAGGGGGTTTTCCGTACCAGACGAACTGATATATCATTGATTTTATTTTCTTCTGGATGGCTTTTGTGGGGTTTGATACTGAAGCGAAATATCATAACACTGGACAACTGTAAATATTAACGTACTGAGCTTTTTGAAATATTGTACAGGCTCTTCCATGGCCGTAAGCAAGTGTCGACTGAAATTTCTGCAATGCTTTAGCCCAGTTTACTTTTTCCGTCTCTTTCCATGTTTTTCTCCATTAGATACCTAAAACTTTTATTTCATCTTTCCTTTCTATCCCGCCAATAAACTGAGGTTCTTCTTCGCTTAAGCACAGGATTTCGCATTTTTCTTTGTTTAATTCTAGTTTGAACAAATCGCAGTACTTAGTTATACAATGCAAAGCTCGTAAAGAATCCATGTCTGTTTCCGTGACAATCGTGAGGTCGTCGACAAATTCTTCTACCTTTTGTTGGGTTCCTCCTATCTCGATTCCTTGTATCTCTTGCTCCAAATATCGCAACAAAGGGTCAATATATATTTCGAACAATAAAGAGCTTAATGGGCATCTCTGTCTCACTCCTGTCTCTGCTTCAAAGCTTTAATCAGGTTCTTGGGGTGAAAATGAAGATAAATATCAGATATTATTCGATTTGTACTCTGAAATTCTTGTTGTTTGGTTTTGGCGAATTAAGTGACTTATCGAGGATTCCGCATATTTCTTTACTTTTGTCATTTGTTAACCAACTAGTAAATGCGAGGTACCTATAAAGGGTATGGGATTTGTAGCTTTTTAACGATAATAGGATGGGGAACCAAGTTTCATAACAATACAATGAATGACTAGAAGAACTAGCATCAAATGTAAATTTACTATTCGCAAAAATGTAATCCAATACAATCTTTAAAATACAAAAAATGAAGAAAAACTTGGAGAAAAAACAAGTCATTACATGATACCTCAACGCATAAATGCATGTCTATAACACACATTATGGATAGGGGTATCAAAGGATTTTTATGACGGGAAGGGGGGAAGCCAATATTGAAAGATTGAATTTTAAACCCTAATTTCTCAAAATTTCCCAAAACTCCCTGTCCCTCCGTGTGCAGATATGGTAAAAATTGAATATTGGGAATATACAATTTGTGCCAAACGGTCCCAGACTCTATTTTCTGACAAGTCGTTCAATTTTATAATTTAAGTTATAATTCAACAAATCTTCAGTGATTCCGGCCTGTACATTTTTAAGCGCACCCTTAGGGTTATCAACTATAGAGTCATGACTAGCTTTAGTTCTTTATTTCTTCCTCTTAATTGTCCATATTACTTTTCTACTACTTAGGTGGGTTTCTTCAGAAGTCCTAGCCTTATTAGTATTTTAGGCTCAAAGTTATAAAAATTCCAGTTATAACGGCTCCAAAAAAGGAAAAAAAAAACATTTTAACAAAAAATGTCTTGAATAGATGAAAATCATTTCAATAGTTTTGAAAAATCCAAATGACGACACAACTTGAGTATATTCGCATTGTTAGTTATCTTTTATAATATTTTCCCTAAGAATCATGGCAACCCAGCTTGAGTCTATTTGGAAAGAAGAATTCAATTTTTGAGAGGAGACTTGTCTTAAGTTTTACATAATAAAAGCGTAATTTTGATTTAAAGAATCATATCAGAAAAACAAATTAGACGGAGGTGAGGTGGGGGATTATCTCAGTAACCAACACGCCCTTTATCGTTACAATATCAGATCGTGCTTTTGTTGCAATACAAATCTTAAAGAGTGTTGAAGTCTCAACGCACTCATTCAGCTTCAGTTTGTTTGTCTCCTTCTCCCCTCTCCCTTCTCTTCCGATTTGAATAATATAAAAAAGATAAACTTACTCAAATTAGAAAAAAAAAAGGAAAAACTCACATTTTTCAGGTTTTCTCGCTTCTCAAAATGGTCCATAAATGAAGGCCTATATTTACTTTTTCCTTCACTTCCAGTCACATTTTCTGAAATTGAAAAAAGACAGCGATATTAATCTCATAAATCGAAGGGATCCCTTGAATAAACCCTCCGATTACTGTAACTTAAAATTGTCCACAATTCAACACACCCTGTGGTACTTAAAATTTGAAATTATAGGCATGATAAAGAAAACAATTACTTTTTTCACCAGAAAAAAAAACAGTTTTTTCTCAACAGAGATTACACTTGTACAATTATTTGTCTCTCTTCAATAAAATACACCATAATAATTATAATAATACAATAATACACTAAAAGAAACATATAATTACATAAAAAATATACAAAAAAAAATGATTTAGTATTGTTACTTATTTTTCTCTGATAGCTGCTACCAATTTTAATCTTTATATTAAACCAAAAAATTAAACAATCTAATATAAAACTTGAAAAAAAAAACAAGTAGATTATTTGTATTAGGATCAAAAAAACCCCTTACCTCTTCAGAAATCTTTAGTTCCTGAAATTACGCCGTAAGGTTCGTTGAAAACAAGTTTCGTTCAACTTGTTTAAACAAGTTGCCTGGAATAATTTTAGATAGGTTAAAAAAAAAATTTCCGTTGGGTTTTGACATTTTTCTGCTCAACGTACAATTCTCAAAGGTATAAAACAAAAAATAGAAGCAAGCTGAACTTACTCTGAATGTTGATAAATGCGAGTTCCTCTCTTTTAATGTTGAGACGTCTTCTAGACCATCACTTAGTTGTCAAAATTTTTCTAATACATTTTGTTGAATCTTTTAGATGGTCAGCAATCTCAATTACAAATACAGTCGACTCTCGATAACTCAAACCTCGATATCTCGAATTACTTTCAATCCCCTTGGAAAAACCTGTCTAAGTCGTAGAAAAAAACATGCATAACTCGAAATAATTTTGCAGGTATATTTTACCTCTGTAAGTCCAAGTGACCCGTCAATTACCTCTATAGCTCGAAATTCAGTAGATAAGTGGTCAGGTAATTTTCACCTTACCTCCACAAGTCAAAGTTTACCTCTGTATCTCAAAGTTTTTTCAACGAACTCCTGATAGTCAAAACCCCGGTGTGTAGGTTGCAACGTGTAAACTTGATTTGTATTAATTTTGTTTAACATATTATTGTATCAGATTCTGCTAATGTTCAGGTGTCTATTTCCTAGCAAAATGAAATTATTATTAATATTTGAAAGTCAAATCTTGATATGTCAAGTACATAATACACTAATAAAGTTATTCTTAACTTTATAGTGGCTGTAGGGAGGAAGTTTAGCAATTTAGTATATCTGTAACTAGAATTTTCATTTGGCTTACCTCTATAATTTGTAACCTTTACAAGTCAAATTTTATTTAGAATGACCTCTATAACTTGTACAATGCATAAGTCGAATTATGCGTAATTCGAAGAATAATTGTGGTCCCGTCAATTTCGAGTTAGCGAGAGTCGACAATAATTTACAGTTATTTCATTCGCGTACAGTTTCTGCCGCTACGTTTAAAATCCTGATTAAGCATTCAAAATTTGCTGCTAACAGGAGTAAATATAAATGTAAAGCACTGACGAAACTGTAATCGATCTCGATAGAAAAATTATGCAGAATTTTAATGCTCCAGATATAACGGCAAAACTGGCCTTACTACACGAGGAACTGTCCGAGTCTGCTTATTCAAAGTTTCAGCCATTTCATGGTCTAATCTTGTGTTTTTAATCCACTTGACTGTTTTGTTTTATTTTCGTTTTTGTAATTCATTACTTCACTTTTTCTTGTTGTTTATAGTGAGTTAAAAATTACTTTTTTTTAAAGGGTATTTATTGACTCCAAATCAAAAAATTGACTCCTCATCACAAAGAAAAAAAAAGTTACTTAAAATTACGTCCAGGTAACTTGAAATATCACTGTTAATTTAATATTGTGTTCTACAATTGTGCTTTTCCTAATTCGAGGAGCCGTTTTTTAATGGAGTAATTACAGTAATGTGCCACTTCCAGTGGCAGATGTGACAATTTTCTCCATTCCTCTTCCCACAATTTCTTTTTGTTTCACCACGGAAAACTGGTTGCATCGTTTCCCTCTTGTTTACTAGCCCAATGCAAAAAAATCTAGGTTCCTTCTTCACCATGAAGACAGTTTCGAATGCACTTTGGCTGAATTCGAAGAGCATCGTTTTGTCTTTAACACAATGTGCCAAGCATCCACCACACACAAAACTGTCTGATTATTTCCAACCCACTTGTTCTGTAGAGCGATGATAAAGAGGGCCATTATTTTTTCTACCTGGACACAAAACTGACACTTCATTGTATAAAATACTTTGATTCAGTTCATAATAAGATAATTTCCACCTACTTTTCATTGTATCTTCCTCTTCTTCATTAATAACCATGGTTCCAAGATTTGACTGCAGCTCAACCATTGTGGCATTGGAACTAACAATTGTCCCATCTTGAATTGAGGCTCTGTTAGGCAGTGGTGCTACAAGAGTTTTATCTTCATCATTTGTACGTATCATGGTCGCATCTTCTGCGTTTACCTAAAATTAAAACATTTATGCGATTGTACATTACATAGATCAACGCAGTATTGGGTAAAAAAACAAACACTGAGTTTAAGCGCCTGAATTCTAAAATACAGAGTTCTGTAAATGTAGCTTTGTAAGTTGAAATAAAATTCTACCTATACCCATACTTTTGTTTATGACCTACGAGGATGGGCTGGGTATAAAAAGCTGGAGCTCTTCCGGTGTCGCAAGATGATTTGGGGGTCTCCGTTCCGTCATAAGCTCCTTTTTCTATTCATTTCCCAGAAAGGGAAATTCTGCTTGCGTAGCCTCAGAGTAGCATTAGGGTGGACCTTTCATGAGTTTGCCTAACCAGAACCGTGACTGCAAATGGCGAGGCAGGGAGAGCTTGGGAAGTCACGTCCCTCAAGGAAATTATAGCCTAATAAACAACATATCATTTGCACTGGATTTTGATTGATGGATAATTCTTCTTCTTTTTAACATTTGTAGATTTGGATATATAATGAGTCGGAGGTAATAAACTTGAGATTGCTTGTGCACTATTCTGACTCTTATTGATAAAAAAGCTCCACTAAGTGTGGAAACCATGTTGGGATCAACAAGGACCAAGGATTGCACAAAGCTTCCATTCATACTGGACGTTCTAGGGACTTCTTGCTGCCTGGTTCTACGCCGGCTTAGCCGCTTCGTGTAGACTTGAACCGATGTAATAGTCCCTGTTCTGCACTGGTTTGGGACCATTACTTTTTCTGAGGATTTAAATATATTAAACATATAGATATATTCAAGGATTTAAATATATGAAAATTGCATCTTGAAATATTACAACGTTAACAAGCAATTTTCGTATTGACATTTTGACAGACGAATTCAGATGTTTTGAACTGGACTAGTTAGAAATTTCAGAAACTCACATCCCATGGATAGAAACATGAAATTGTCTAAAATAGAACTTATTTACTCAGGCAGGAAGAATGGGCGCAAAGACTCGGACTGGGGCTCATAATGAACAAGGAAGATGCTTAGTCTTATTTAGGTAGGGACGGCATTAATAAGAGAATATTAGTTAATCATTTATGACTAAAAAGTGCAAGGGATCAGTCATAGTAGTAAATGCCTATGTAGAACCGACTGAAGAAGATAGTTTTGACTCAGATAAACTTTAATTCTAGCAAAAAAAAAAAAAAAAAATTATATAGGATCCCGAGTAGCAATATAGTATTTTTATTAGGGAATTTTGATGCCCGATTTGGTAGGAACTGGGGTAAATGGCATCCTAGCCTAGGTAAATTTGATGTAGGAAAATAAAATAGCAACAGTTATAGACTTCTGCAATTTCGTAGGCGGAACAATTTATTTAACAAATAAAGCCTTTTGGTCATAAACTGGCCCATAAGTTAACATGGTACTCACGTGATGGTAAGACGACAGGATCGGTACAAAATATTAAGGTATGTGAGCGCTGTTATGTTTAAAGTAAAGATCACCATCTAGTAGTGTCTATAGTTAATCTAAAGCTGAAGTTTAGGAAGGGTAACTACCTTCCAAGAAGTTAAAGCGATGGTAAATTCATCGATGAGAATTTGAGAGAAACTTTCAAGGAAGAGCAGAATGTGACACTGAAGAGTTTAAAACTTGACGATATAGAAGATGAATGGAGTAATTTTCGGAGAATAGTTTGAAAGTAGCTGAAGATGTCTTGGAAAGTTATAGACATGGCTAGGAATATTAGTGAAAATGCTTTGAGTCTATTACAGAAGAGAAGGGGCTTGTACAAGAAGTATTTGAGTAGTAGATCAAATGAAAATAAGAGGAAAGTAAGGAAAGTATAGAAATCATTAATATAAAAATTAAGGAGGTGTGAAGTGGACGCCATGGGTAAACTGGCTGAAGATCTATAAGATGCAGCCAAACGACATAATAGGAAAATATCGTATTGGAATGTTAAAGAATTGAGAGGGAATAATGAACATGGACTTGTCCCAGTTAAAGACAGGAACAGAGCCAAAATTAGTGACAAGGTAAATTTTAAAGAGAGATTGGGAGAACATTTTGAGAAAGTGCTGAACCGTGATAAAGTTACAGGAAATGATATAGAAGAGAATATAAAAGTTTGTGACACTCTGGAAGTGAGGAAAAACTTATTTTGCGAGGAAGAATTAGAGACTGTACCAAAAGAGTTAAAAATTAGTAAGGCCCCAGAGGTTGATAGTCTGGTAAATCAGTTTCTTAAATACAGTGACTCTGTAGTTAAGGGTAACTTACTAATGATTCTGAATATAATTTTTGAAAAAGAGATAAGTACCTATCGATTTTAGGAACACTTTAATTAAACCCCTCTAGAAGAAAGGTGATAAGAGTGAATGTGATAATTAGACAGGCATTAGCCTGGTTTCTATAGGAAGAAAGTTATTTAGCATTGTGATACTTTTTAGACTTAGAGATGCTGTAGATAAAGTTTTCAGGGAAGAACAGCGTGGTCATAAGGGGCACAATAGCGCTGCCTCAGTAAAAAGTGAAGTGGGCTCAATGCATTATTTAACTTTGTATTTTTTTTTTTTCCATCAAGGCACTTCGTATGGAAGGAGTTGTCAAAGAAACTTCAGACGAGACTCACTCGGGAAGAAATTGAAAGTTCTGGTGCCCTTTTTGAGAGTCAAATGTGACGGGAGGGCAACCAGCCCCCTTGACAACGCACCTTTTTCCCCAAAGACATACGATCAAAATTTTGAGACAGCCATTTTGTCCCGCATAGTTGAAAAGTCCAATACCTGTGTCTACGGGGATATCAACCCCTCACAGACCTCGAGGCAAGGGCTGTATTTATGTAATTTGCCCACTGTTTACACATAGTATTTGAAATTTGGAAAGAGGAGCACATTTAACCCTTGGTGTCCAGAAAAGCCAAGGGGATGCTGGTTAGGCTTTCAGAGGATGTTGAGGGGAATGCTGAACTAAACCAAACATACTATGTGCATGCAGGTTTTGAAAAGGCTGCTGCTTTCTGTTGGGAATACAATTCACGACTTGGTCTTCAATATCCCTTGCAAAAATTTCATCAACCAGAAGAATATATACAAATGTTCAAGAATATAATTTTTGGCAGCATATTCATAACTCAAACGTAAATTTTACTTACTGGCACACTTTTCAACGGTGTTACATGTTGAAATGGAAGATAAAAGTACCCCAAAAATTACGTAATGGCATTCATTTTTTGGAAAGAAACATTGCCCATACTTTTGGTCAGATTCAGATTTAAAATAATCCTACATTGAATGTGGGACACCCCCCTTGCCCCTAAGTTTACAAAAGATACAGATTTTTTTTTTTTTTTTTGGGGGGGGGGGGTTACGCTTGAATGTGAGAAAACCCCTTTCAAGCTTGTGCAAGTTACAGAAACAAAATCAAAAACTTATAAAATCATCCAACGAATTACTTAGAGCAGACAGGGGCGTGTTTATCAAGCAGAAATATGGAAGGTATTAACAATAAAGAATCCAAAGAATATGAAACTAGGTGTAAAAAAAAAATTAAGGAAAGAATAAAATCACCTCTTTATGAGGAATGGCTTTAGTATTTTGCCATCTTGACGCTTGTGTCTCTCGTAATTCCCGTGCCTCTGCTAATAAAGGAGTGAGGATTGATGAAGTCTGAGAGGTCTTGATAAATGGATGCTGCAAAAGCTCAGCGGCAGTGGCTCTTTCTTGAGGGTTCTTTACTAAGCACCTATATAAATTACGCCAAATGAAAATAACAAGACAAATATTCACTAAATAAAACTCGTGTGTTATGGTAACCTTTTTTGCTACATAAAAACTAAAGAGGGTGAAAAAAATAAACAAAGAAATATACATATTTTAATATTTTTCTGCAATTTTGCAAAGCTTTGCAACAAGAGAGAAATTTAAAATAAACCAATTTAAATAAAAAAAAAAAAAAAAAATGCAAAAAAAAATCTCTACTGCTTCAAGAGCATTTAAACAAATGCAGTTAAGATTGTTGTATGGTCGGAATTACACAACTTTTGAAAACAAGCTCTTCTTTTGTTATTGGTTTTTTAATAGAAGACTGCAAGAATTAAGTCATGGCAGCAATAAAACCCATTTGAAGCTAGAGGAGCTTGCCACAGGGTCCGTACCTCTACAAAACCTTGAGAATTTTGTAATTTTTTCTAGAATTTCTTATATTTTGCGTATATATTATCCAACTTTCAGATTTTCTTTTCTATCTACGTCTCACGCCCTTTCAAAATCCATCAGCTTTTGCCCAATTAATTTCAAAACCTCTTTGCACCAAAATAGCGTTTTCTGAAGTACTCGATAAACCATCAAACAAACAACTGTATAGATCATGGAGGAAAATCAAATGACAATCGAAGTACAAGCAAAACTTCTTGTCTGTAAATTAATTATAAGAGAACTAGATTGGTACATATGACGTGAGAGGGGGAAGGAATACGTAATTCTGTGGGAAAATGGATCAACAGTTAACAGTAATAATTGGAGCTAAAATTAACTTTTCCTGGGAATTGCATCTCGTAGTTTATCTCCTGGTATCAACACCTTCACCCCCCCCCCACCCCCAACCAAAGGCGGACATGAGTTTATAAAGCGGACACCCAAAACCAAAATCGTATCCGATTGTCCCCTGTGTTTATTAAATAGCGTATGTGGCGATGGAGTTGCGATTCTAACGTCTTTTGCTCTATATAAATTACAGTTCCATAACAGTAAAACGGTAAATTTTTCACCAGAGATACACTTAGGATCTATCTAAGCACCTTTGAAAAAGAAATAAGACCCGTAGAATGAAACCGGCTGCTAAGTATTAGTCTCCATGGAACATTAAATTAAACTGGGTTCACAACTCAGGCGCGGAAACTCAAAAGATGACAAATTATAAAAAAAATTGAAAGGAATCTAAATACCGTAGGCTTTTTGAGACATTAATTAAAAAAAACTTTCCGAAAAATAAGTTTTAAAAAGAAACGTAAAGGTCATTTAAAAATGAAGCTCATAATATACAAATGCCCTTCAAAATTCAAACTCAAAATGACCAGAAATTACTATTAAAGAATAAACAAAACCTAAAATAAAAATGTATTTGATAAGCGATCATTGCGAAAACATACAACAAGTAATAACATAAATGAATAAAAAGATTTTTAAGGGAGTAATGCTTAGATTGAATATGAAAGTTAAGCTTAAAACGAAACAAAATATTTTCCTATTGAAGTACAAGTGAAACTTAAAACGAGCAGAAATTAAATAAACAATCAATAAATAAATCTTAAAACGAGTGAAACTTAAATTGAATATGCAAATCAAGCTTGAAACGAACAAAAATCACCACAAACAAGAGTTTGGGTATGACCTCCTTCTCTCACTGTAAAAGTCTAAAACCTACTGCGTCATTGGCGCTTTACTGAAAACTATATCCGTCTTGAACAATCTTGGAAAGTATAAACAACATCAAATTGAATATTTGATTTATAGTTATATTAATTGTTTAAAGATCCATCTGTTGAAGAGTTTATTTCACTTTAGTTTTATTTTTATTTTCAATGCTGTGAGAACTGGAAAATAAAATATTTGTAATATAATCAGTTTTCTGTTAAGCGCCAATGACGCAGTAGGCTTTTGATTTTTATTCACAGTTAGGAAAGGAGGCAGTATCCAATCACTTGTTTGTAGGGAAACTATATTCGTCTTTAACAACTTTAAAAAGAGCTAATAAATTAAACTGAATATTTGATGTATAATCATATAAATTTCTGAAAGCTCATCAGTTCAAAATGTTACTATAACTTTAATGTTTATTTTCAATATTAAGCACAAAAGAAAATATTTGTCACAAAATTGGTTTTCAGTAAAGCGCCAATGACGCAGTAGGTTTTAGCCTTTTACAGCGAGAGAAGGAGGTCATACCCGAACTCTTGTTGGTAGTGATTTTTGTTTGTTTCAAGCTTGATTTGCATATTCAATTTAAGTTTCAATCATTTTAAGATTTATTTATTCATGTACATTAATATCAATTATATATTTGTTTGCATTGATTGTTTATTTAATTTCTGTTCGTTTTAAGTTTCATTTATACTTAAATAGGAAAATTTTTTTTTTCGTTTTAAGCTTGATTTTCATATTCAATCTAAGCATTATTCACTCTAAGATTTATTTATCCATTTATATTATTACGTGTTGTATTTTTTTGCTATGATTGTTTGTTTAATTTCTGTCCATTTCTGTTTTCATTTCTTGTTTAACTGTTTTTTATAGTCGTTTCGACTTTGAGCTGCTAAAGGCATTCTTATAGGTTGACAATAAGTTTAAAATACCGTTTACTTTTATTTGAAAAAGTTTTTTTTCGGCAAGTTGTTTTAAACTGATTTTTTTTCGTTTTTCATTGTAAAAAATTTCAAGTTTTCAAAAATTCCCTATTTCAAAATCAAACTTTTAAAAAAAAATCAAATATTCATCAAAGTATCAAAACTGATATCAATGTAACAACATCAAAAGGAAAAAATGGGTTTGTGTCAACCTCGGACTTTTTATTATCTGATGTTTGAACTATTTTTCACAAAATTGCTATCTCAAAATTTTTATCGGATGGGTTTGGGGAAAAGGGGCGTGGGGGGACTAGATTAAGCTTCGGTCTGTTTTGACTCTTTAAAAGTGAACTAGAACTTTCTATTTTTCAATCAAATGAGCCCTCTCTGAAGTTTATATGAGTATCCCTTCTATAAAAACCATATATATTCCCTGAGTATAACTTACAACGCCTGTCCTTGAGTCCTAGGGGGTTGTGTCGACCCTGGAGTTTTAATATCTGATGGTTGAACTATTTTTACAAAATGATCACCTGAAATTTTTATCAGATGGGTTTGTCCATTTGATACACCCAAAGGCGTGGAGGGCGGGAAGAGTTAGTTGCCCTCCGATCTTTTTTCACTCTGAGAAAAAGAACTACAACGTTTAATTTCCATTCAAATGAACCCTCGCCGAAGTTTATACGAGCATGCCTTCCAAAAGAACTATATATGCCCTCAGAGCACTTACAGCGCCTTCTCCGGCCCTGGGGGGTTGTGTCGACACAGAAGTTTTGCTTATCTGATCATTGAACTTTTTTTAACGAAATGACCATACGTAAAGGAGTTTATATGATCTTAAAACTATTTTTCACAAAATTGCTATCTCAAAATTTTTATCGGATGGGTTTGGGGAAAAGGGGCCTGGGGGGAATAGATTGAGCTTCGGTCTGTTTTGACTCTTTAAAAGTGAACTAGAACTTTCTATTTTCAATGAGCCCTCTCTGAAGTTTATATGAGTATTCCTTCTATAAGAACCATATATATCCCTGAGTATAACTTACAACGCCTGTACCTGGACCCTGGGGTGTTGTGTCGACCCTGGAGTTTTAATATCTGATGGTTGAACTATTTTTAACAAAATGATCACCTGAAATTTTTATCAGATGGGTTTGTCCATCCGATACACCCAAAGGTGTGGAAGGCGGGAAGGGTTAGTTGCCCTCCGATCTTTTCTCACTCTTAGAAAATGAATTACAACGTTTGATTTCCATTCAAATGAACCCTCTCTGAAGTTTATACGAGCATACCTCCATAAGAACCATATATGCCCCCAGAGCAATAATTACAACGCCTGATCCGGCCCTGGGCAGGGGGGGGGGGCTGTGTCACACAGGAGTTTTTCTTATCTGACCTTTGAACTATTTTAACGAAATGGCCATACGTAAAGGAGTTTTGTTATATGATCTTTGCACTATTTTTAACAAAATGGCTATCTCAATTTGGAGGGGTGGGGGGCAGTTGCCCTCTGATCACTTTCGACTCTTAAAAAAGGCACTAGAACTCTCAATTTCCAATCGAATGAGCCTCCCTTTAAGTTTAATTGACGACCTCTTCTATATGAAGTGCCTCTGGGAAAAAAAATGGAGTGTGGGGGAGGCTAGCTGCCCTCCGATCACTTTTGGCTCCTAAAAAGTGAATTAAAACTTTCAATTTCCAATCAAATGAGCCCTCTAGGAAGTTTATACGAGCATCCCTTCCATAAAAACCATATATGTCCCCAGGGCGTAATTTACAACGCCTACCCCCGGCCCTGGGGGGCTATTTTTAAAAAAATGTCTAACTCAAATTTTTATCTGATGCATATAGGGCGTGGAGGAGGAGGGATAGTTGCCCTCTGATATCTTTTGACCCTTAAAAAGTGAACAAGAACTTTCAATTTCCAATCAAATGAGCCCTTTGCGAAGTTTATACGAGCATCCCTTCCATAAGAAATTTATATGCCCCTTGACCGTTACTCATAATGATTGCCTCTGGCTTCTGGAGAGTTCTGTTAATAAAGGGGTTTTTCTTATCTGGCCTTTGAACTATTTTTAATGAAATGGACATTATACAAATTTTATCGGATGGGCTTGAGGATAAAAGGGTGTGTGGGGGGGGGGCTAGTTGCCGTCGCATATCTTTTGACTCTTAAAAATGGAACTAGAACTTTCAATTTCCAATCAAATGAGCCCCCACTGAAGTTTATACGAGCATCCCTTTCATAAGAACCATATACGCCCCCAGGACCACACTTACAACGTCTATCCCCCGGGCTCTGGGGGGCGTTTTTGTTATTTAATTTTTGAACAATTTCCAAAACACTGGCTATCTCAAAATTTGTAGCGGACAGTTTTGTGGAAAAAAGAGCGGGGGGGGGGGAACAGTTCAACTCTCTTGACTCTTAAAAAGTGAACTAGAACTTTCAATTTCCAATCAAATGAGCCCTCTATGAAGTTCATACGAGCAACCCTTTCATAAGAACCATACATGCCCTTGGGGCATAACTTAGAACGCCTTCCCCTGTGCCCTGGGGGATTCTATTGACACCAGATTTTTTCTTATCCGACCTTTGAACTATTTTTAACAAAATGTCTATCTCGAAATTTTCATCAGATGTGTTTTGAAAAAGAAGGCGTGGGGGGGGGGGGGCTAACTGCCCTCGGATCTCTTTTGACAATTAAAAAGTGAGCTCGAACTTTCAATATCCAATCAAATGAGCCCTCTCTGAAGTTTATACGAGCATCCCTTTCATACGAACAATATATGTCCCAGGTCATAACTAAAAACGCCTGCCCCGGGCCCTTGGGGGTTGTGACGACACCTGAGTTTTTGTTATCTGACTTTTGAGCAATTTTTAACTTAATGGTTATCTCAAAATTTTTATTGGATGCATTTGGGGAAAAAGGGCGTGGGGGGGGGGCTAGTTGCCCTCCAATCTCTTTTTGCTCTTAAAAACTGAACTAGAACTTTCAATTTCCAATCAAATGAGCCATCTCTGAATTTTTTACGAGCATCCCTTCAATAAGAACCATATATCCCCCAACACCTGCCCTCGGGCCCTGGGGGGCTGTGTTGACCCCTGAGTTTTCTTTATTTGGTCTTTGAACTATTTAAAAAAAAGCTATCTCAAAGGTCTTATCAGATGGGTTTGAGGAAAAAAGGGCGTGGAGGGGTGGGGGGGGGAGTTATAGGTACCCTCCAATCTCTTTTCACTCTTGAAAAGTGAACTAGAACTTTCAATTTCAAATCAAATTATCTCTCTTTGAAGTTAATACGAGCATCCCTTCCATAAGACACATATTTGCCCCAGGGCATAACTTACAACGCCTGCCCCTGGGCCCTGGTGGGTTGTGTCGACACTGTAATTTTTGTTATATGAACTTTGATCTATTTTTAACAAAACAACCATCTTAACATTTTTGTTGGATGCATTTGGGAAAAAAGGGTCTGGGGGGGGGGGACTTCTTACCTTCCAATACCTTTTGACACTTAAAAAGTGAACTAGAACTTTCAATTTCCAATCAAATGAGTCCTCTGAACTTTATACGAGCATTCCTTCCATAAGAACCATTATGCCCCCAGGGCATACCTTATACCCCGTGCCCCTGAAGATTGTGGGGGGAGTACCCTGTTCAAACAGACAATTTAAATAACTTTTAACTATTTTGAAGAGAATGGCAATATCGAAATTTTGATTAGATATGTTTGGGGAAATGGTGAGCGTGGAAGGGGTGTCAGTTGCCTTAAAATCACTTTCGACTATTAAAAAGGGAACTAGCCATTTAAATTTCCAATTGAATGAGACCTTTCTGAAGTTTCTACTACAACGTTGTCTATACAAAACCTTATATACCCCCAGGGCATAACTTACAACCCTCGCCCTGAGGGCTGTTGGGCAGTTTTCATCCTCAAAGACCTAATTTCCAGAACTTAAAACCGCGTTGAATCAAATGCCCATCTCAAAATTTTGATTGGATGTGTTTGGGGAAAAGGTGGGCGTGAGAAGGGGGTTAGTTGCCCTCCAATCTCTTTCGACTATTAAAAAGGGCACTAGCCATTTGAATTTCCAATCGAATGAGCCTTTTTGAAGTTTCTACGACAACGCCTTCTATAAAAACCTTATATGCCCCCAGGGCATAACTTACAACCCTTGCCCTGGGGGTTGTGGGGGATTGTCCTAATCAAAAACACATTTTATAACTTGAATTCAACTACGCTGAACAAAATGGCTATCTCAAAATTTTGATTTGATGTGTTTGGGGGAATGTCGGGCGTGGGGGAGGCTGGTTGCCCTACAATCCCTTTCGACTATTAAAAAGGGCACTATCCCTTTGAAGTTCCAGTCGAATGAGCCTTTTTTGAAGTTTCTACGACAACGCCTTCTATAAAAACCTTATATTCCCCAGGGCATAACTTAAAACCCTTGCCCTGAATTTTGTGGGGGAGTGTCCTCCTCCAAAACCTATTCTCTATCTGGGAATCAACTACGCTGAACAAAATAGCCATCTCAAAATTTTATTGGATGTGTTTGGGGGAATAATGGGCGTGGGGGGGGGGTGCTAGTAGCCCTCCAATCACTGTCGACTATTAAAAAGGGCCCTAGCCCTTTGAATTTCCAATCAAATGAGCCTGTTTTGAAGTTTCTACGACAACGCCTTCTATAAAAACCTTATAAGCCCCCATTGCATAACTTAAAACCCTTGCCCTGAGGGTTGTGGGGGAGTGTCCTCCTCAAAAACATATTTTCTATCTGGAAATCCACTACGCTGAACAAAATGGCTATCTCCAAATTTTGATTGGATGTGTTTGGGGTAATGATGGGCGTGGGGGAGGGGGGCTAGTTGCCCTCCAATCATTTTCGACTATTAAAATGGGCACTAGAACTCTCGATTTTCAATCGAATGAGCCCTCTTTGAAGTTTCTACGACGACCCTTTCCATATGAAGTGCCTCTGGGAAAAAAAAATCTGATAAAGATGAAACCCCTCCAAGCGTTCTACGAACCACATATACAGAAAAATGAATTGGACCAACAAATCTAGGTTCTCTGTTTAGGGAGATGACATCTAAACCTCAGTTTGACAAGGTAAAGAAGAAAAAGATTTAATAGCACATTTTGGAGTCCCAAACCTGAGTTTAATTTTGACAAGAGGTCTTAGATACGATAATTCTACTCTAATCGGAAACGTTGTTCCCTAAGCTTGCACAAAATCATTATTCATTTTTTAGATAATTCAGATAGTTTTACGGTCACTGCAAATGTGACCGAAATATCTGGTATTTTTTTGTGAATTTCTATCACTGTTTGTGAAACACTGTCTATTAAAAGGATTTTATCCCTATTTGAACTTTTATTCATATTAATTTTTTTTTTCAATTTTATCTTAATGTTTGAAACGGCGACTTTGTCTGCTGGTTGGGCAACAAGTGCTATATTTATCGTACGGACTCACGATCCTTCACAGTTTTCTAAGACAACTGCAACAAACTCATCGTGGCCGTAAGCCACCAGAAGTTCTGATACCTTATCACAAAGCCTTATGCCTAAGACATTCTTAAACAATTTCTCTTGGCAATGTGTATCATATTGTCAAGCCCTAAGCAAAAAGTTTTGTTGTTCCAATATTTTTGTTGTAGTCAAACAAAACTTGTTTTAAGCTTGTCGTCGCAGTTGTTTTATCAAGAATTTAAACAAGAGACATCTAGAGAAAAGTAAAGCGAGTAGCTAAATAGTACGACTTCAACTAGTATATAGTATATAAAACAACGTTAGCTAACATTTGAGTACGAAATACTTAAACATTTTTTATCCTTCACTGAGCAGTATCTTCCAGATTCTGTAGAGATGAAACGCTACAGCAAATACCACAGGAGAATGAAGCCTACTTTCAAAATCTTTAGAATTTTCCAAGTCATTACCAGAAAGAACTAAGATAGACCCTTCTATTTTGGACAAGATAATATTTTTTTTTCTTTAGTGCTCCTCCTTTTGCGTTATACTTGGCAATATTCTTTTTCTGTATTTCCAAAGGAAACACTCAAATTTTTATCCTGAATTTACTGGTCAATTTTGCAATTATCTCTTCAATAGTCTAAGCTCAAAAGCAGAAAAACTCTAAGTTTCTTTAACTATAGACCGTCGTAATAAGTGGAACATCATGCAGTATACTCAGACATTTTAATTGTATTATAGTTTCTCTCTTAGGTTGTTTGACTTTTATCGTTAAGACCACAAGAAATGAACGTTATTATTATTTCAGGATAAAATATCAAGTAGAACGAATTACATTTTTATCTAGTGAGCATGATCAAGTTGAATTCCTTCAGTTCGAACTCTCAGATTATAATTGCTTATTTTTGCGAGTGTCAAAAGCAGAAACATAGAATAATCCCATAAAACCTCCAAAATATCCTAATTTAAACAATAATTGGTAAGCATCACATGAGAATAAACAACGGGTAGCTGAAGCTATTATTTCTTCGAAGTACTTTTCAATCAGAGTACCGTTAGTTTCGCACTATCCCAAAAGAGTACACCCTGTTTTGTTTCACGACTGGGGGATTCAGTTGAGACTCTCAGTAAAGTTTTTTAAGGAGGGGGGGGGGGGTAAGGGAAGTTATGATTATGTTTGGGGAAGGGACAAAATATTTGTTTTCCCATTCCTCACAAAGCAGTAACACTATGTTTCTTGTGCCTATCATATAATAGGCTCTTGGGCTAGTAGAACTACTACTACTGCTACTAACTATTCACCGCAGCACAAAGCTGCCTGAGGCGAACACAGCTACGCACGTTCTTCCTCCATCCCAATCTATTTAAAGCCTCCTTCTTTACATCCGCCCACGAAGTTCCAATTTCCTTTAAATCTTTCTTTATGACGTTCTCCCACCCCAGACGAGGACGACCTGCTTTCCGTTTAGCCCTAGACGGTTTGCCGAAAAGAACAATCTTCGGCAATCTGTCATCCTTCATCCGCACAACGTGCCCCAGCCACCTCAATCTTTCTTTCATTATAGCCCTATAGAGCGGCATTGAACCACATTTTTCGTATAGCCTGTTGTTTGAAATACGGTCAGTCAGCCGGGTACCCAGAACAATACTTAAGCAATTTCTCTGGAAAACATCTAGCAAATCTTCATCCGCTTTTCTGAGCGCCGATGCTTCAGAGTCATATTTGACCACTGTCATCACTGTAGCTTCTAATATCCTAGTCTTGGTTTGCAGACTTATCTTCCTTTCCTTCCAAGCTTTTTTTAACTGTGAAAAAACACCCTGAGCCTTGGCTATTCTACTTTTGACATCTTCCTTGCTCCAACCGTCTTTACTAATAATGCTACCGATGTAAGTGAAGCTGCCCACCGGATCAATCTTTTGGTTACCCAACGTCACCTTTTCATCTTCACTTATTCCTAGTCTTAGTGACTTAGTCTTCTTAACATTAATTTTCAAACCTATTCTTGCACCCTGAACTCGCAATACCTCTAAAACTTCATTCATTTTGCTCACACTTTCATCTAGGATGCTTAAACCATCAGCATAATCTAGGTCCAGGAGACTTTTTCCTCCTCATTTGATTCCGTGGTCTCCAATTGCCTTTCCTGTGCTCCTTAAAACAAAGTCCATCAAAATAATTCATATAAAGGGGGATAGAACACAACCCTGCTTAACTCCTGATTTAATAACAAACCAGCTGCTAACCTCATTTCCTACCTTAACCGTAGCAGTGTTATTCTCGTACATAGCACTAATCGCTTTAATGTATTTGTCTGGTATACCATACAAGGATAAAACTGAGGACCAAAGGTGTTGGAAAACTCAGGCACTTCTAAATTATTAGCCTAAGAGTGAAAATTTGGTCGACACAACCTCTACCTTTTCTAAAACCGCACTGTTCTTCTCTTAAAACTTTGTCTACGGCATCTATCAGTCTAAAAAATATCATATTACTAAGTAATTTACTACCTACAGAGACCAGACTAATAGCTCGATAATTACCACACTCACTTTTATCAACTTTCTTATAAAGTGGCTTAAATAAAGTTTTCCTAAAATCGTTAGGTACTTCCCCTTTTTCAAAAATCATATTCATAATCTTCAGTAGCTTAATTCTAACCTCCGAGCCACCATATTTAAGAAACTCATTTACTAACCTATCAGCACCTGGAGCCTTATTATTTTTTAATCCTTTTAGTACTGTCGTTAATTCCTCCTCGCAAAAGAAATCTTCCTTCACATCCAAGGTATCACAAACTTTTTTCATTTTCCTCTAAATCTTTTCCTGCAACTCTATCTCGGTTAAGCAAATTCCCAAATGTTCGGGCCATCACTCTTTAGTTTTTTCCTTATCACTAATTGCGGCCCCATTCCTATCTTTAAGTGGGCCAAATCCGGAGTGACTACTCCCTCTCAATTTATTAACATGCCAGCACAATTTTTACTATTATTCCGTCTAGCTGCATCTTCCAGATCCTCAGCAATTTTATCCATGGCCTTCACTTCATACCTCCTTAGTTCATATTTTAATGCTTTCTCCACTTTCTTTACATTCCTTTTGTTTTCATATGATCTATCACTCAGATAATTCTTGTACAAGTCCTTTCTCCTTTCTATTAAACATAAAGCTTTTTCACTAATATTCTTAGCTGCAGTTCTAGCTTTCTTCCCTAATACACCTTCAGCTACTTCACAAATTATTTTTCTAAAATAATTTTCAACCATCTTCTACATTACCAAATTTTAAACTCTCAGGTTTGGTATTAAACTTTTCCTGGAAAGTTTCTCTCAAATTCTCATCCTCGAGTCTACCAACATCATAACTTCCCGGGAGGTAGTTACCCTGCCGATATTTCAGCTTCAAATTAACCCTTGAGACTACTAGATGGTGATCTTTACTTTTACCATCAATAACAGCACTCCTATATACCCTTGTTTCTTGTATTGATCCTGCCAGTCTTCGGTTTGATATAACATAATCACTAAAGTTTTCTGTCTTACCATCATAAGAATACCATGTTAACTTACGTGCCGTTTTATGACCTAACACCGTATTGATTATAACTAGATTGTTATACCTACAAAATTGCAAAAGTCTGTATCCATTACTGTTTTCTTTTCATACACCAAATTTAAATAGACTAGGATACCATCTATCTATATTTCTACCGACCTGGGACCAGGTCGGTAACCAGTGGGACCAGGTCAACATCATATTTCTACCTGGGACCCTGTATATTCGCTCCTGTAACTGTAAGTAAAATTCATCTGAGTCACTAGTATCTCCGTCAGTCGGTTCTACAGGGCCGTATACTACTATAACTGATACCCTGCACTTTTTAGTCATAAAATGAGCAATTAGTATTCTATTATTAATACCTTCCCCGCCTAAACAAGACTTAGCAGCTTCCTTATTCATCATGAGCCTCCCTGTCTATGTACCCCATTCTTCCTGCCTGAGTAAGCAAATTCTATATCACCTAATTTCTCGCTTCCTACCCCTGGGATATGAGTTTCTGAAACTCCTAATAAATCCAATTCGAATCGTCTGAATTCGTCAGTCAAAATGTCGATACGATAGTCATTTTTTAACGTCGTAACATTCCAAGTTCCAATTTTCATTTTCTTTAAATCATTGAAATTATTTTCGCCTCAGGAAAAGCAATGATCCCGGATACCAGTGCAGGACGGGGATCAAATATCTTTTCAAGCCTACACCGAAGTGCTTAAGCCGGCTTAGAACCGGACAGCAAAAAGTCCATGGGACCTCAATGAATGGAGGCTTTGTGCAATCCTGGGCCCATCTTGGTCATAACATGGTTTTCAGCACTTGGCGATGCTCTTCTATCATTAAGAGTCGAAATCCTGCAAAGACAGTCTCAAGCCTATTACCTACATCTCATTATATATTCATGCCTACAAATATTATGTTACTACGGGGAGGCAGCCCATAATAAATAAATAAGCTAGGAAGAGGTTTTTCAGCCCGAAAACGCCCCGTCAAAATATACCAAGCCCAGAATAATTATCCATTAGTCAGAATTCCGTGCGAATGCTGTGCCGTTTACTAGGCTATAATTTCCTCGAGGGGCGCAACTCCTCAAGTGGGAATAGAGTTACCGCAAGGTCCCCAGTCTTGCAGGTACCCCAAAAGCGTCGAGTCAGCCCTTTGCAGAAGCCGTTGTCCATAGATCTGGATCTTACGCCCTGCCGCAGTTCTCCTCCTGTAGAGGATCCTCCCGCGACGGTGTTCTGCATCATCATGCAATTTAACCCATTACTGGGAGAAGGTTTGTAACTCATGAGACTTCTGGACAAACCAGTGGGCCCTTTTGAGTGTACATTTGATGGGCCTTCTTCCTCCTCCGCCTGTATTTATGACCCCGGTCGAGGGTGCCCCAGTTTCTATTATGGACCCCCAGGGACAAGGTCCCCCCTTGGTCCGTGCCTCCTATGGAGGTACCCTACATATCTGTAGGGCTTTCCCCTATCACCACCTGGGGACACTCTGAATGGCCTTGGGGAGTCCAGGAAAAAAAGTATGAGACTAATTAAAAATATTGTATTTCCTTTAAAGATGGAGAATGATATTGTCTTCTGTATGACTTTTTAAACATCAAATTATTATAGAGAAGTATGAATAAAGTTATACAGAAGACTTTTTGGTTTTCTTATTTAGTATAACTCAAAATTACCTTATAAAACTAATGTCTAGCCAAATTTATTGATTTACTTCAACATTAGTTTGTAAAACTAATGTAAAAACTAAAAAAACTAATGTCTAGCCTGTTTTATTGATTTACTTCAACATTATTGAGCCAGAGCAAAGATTTATCATTTCGTATTCGATTTATGCTAATGAATGTTCTTGAGTTGAAGCAAAATCGGTGGGTGCCACACCGAGAAGATGCAAAACCAAAGACAGTTGATGAAATTCGTGATGAATTGTCAAAAGAAAGACTCGAAACAGAATTATTTTTACAGGAAGATATTATCAAACATTTTGGGCTAGTGTTAAACGTATATACACAAAATATCGCAAAACGCCCTTAGATTTAGTGATATAGCGCGTTTCGGATACACATATAATTATATGCTATTAATTAGCTAGAAGTGTTGGTACCTTGAGACAAAATCAATAAAGTCTTGAGACCAACGATCTGGCTCTCGGAAAGAAGGGGGAGGCTTAGTTGGGATCATAAAAATGGCTCGCATAGGATGAATATCTCCATATGGGGGTTTCCCTTCTGCCATCTCCAAAGCTGTTATGCCCAAACTCCATATGTCGGCAACACAATCATAACCAATTTCTTGTATGACTTCTGGCGCCATCCAAAAAGGTGTACCGATCACTGTGTTCCGCTTGGCCATTGTATCCTGGAATACAATGTAATATTTAGTATGAATTGGATAATAATATAACTAATATATTAACAACACTAAAATACTAATAATAATATAATTATCAGTAACCGCATCCAGAATTTTTGGTTGAGGGGTTTATTCTTTCCGAGGGGAAGGGAAGAGTTAAAAAAAAAAAAAAAACTTCAAAAAACGTATCAAAAATTTGTTTATATACATTTTATTTTGTCTTTACTAGTTGGACAAACATTTTGGGGGATGGGGGGATGGTGGGAGGGTCAAATCCCCTAAACCCCACCCCTGGATACGACCTTGATCACCAATAACAATAAAATAATATAATAATAAAACTCTCACCTAACATCTGAATTTCAGTTGCCATGGCACATACAACTGATTATATTATTATCTTACTTCTTACTTATTATTTTATCTTACTTGATCATAAAAAACACCTGATCTTGCTGCAACAAGAAGTACAAGTAAGATAATAATATAATCAAGTGTATGTTCCATTTTCTTTGTCCTGCTGATTTAGCTTCTTTTCTGTTTTCTGACGTAGAGCTTGTATTCTTTTACGAGTCTTGTACACAGAATTTGGTTTTAATTTAGTTAATTCAGCAAGCCTGTATTTGTGCTCTCATTAATTTGGTTCTTCATAACAGTATGTTATTGCTATTTTGGGTGGTAGTATTATTATAGCAGGTTCGACCCTAAGTTTGGATTAGAAATGCAAAGTGCCAAAATGCATATTGGCTGGAGGTAGAAGTATTATAAGTAGGTGTAGGGCTTATCTCACATAAGCCCTGGTTGATAAAAACTAGTCACAGAGTCTCTTTTTTGTCTTCTTATATTTAAATTTTTTATTGAATCGGGAGTTATACTAATTTATTTTGTTTATATATGCGCTTATTGATCACGACCCACTCTCGGCTATTCTACGATTTTTTTGTCAGTTTAACAAACTGCTTTTCCTTAATTCAAACAGCCATCTCATTTAAGTGCATGTCTATATATCAACTCTCGCGTGGGCTGCATGTCAACTGTCTTTTTTTAGATTCTTTGTACACTTTTAAGACTGTCTGGCTCTTAACGCTATTTGCGATTTTTACTTTTCTGCATAAATATTTTTGGGGGATCAGATCTTGACGTTCACTTTCTAATACTAAAAATGAGCTACATAAGAAACATAAGTTGTATAAGCTATATGAGCTACATAAATAATGTAAAACTACTAATTAAGGGGGAGCTGTTCTCAAAAGCTTCCACTAGAGTAGAAACTGATTATCCTATTTTTCGCAACAACTAATACCGGACGCCTGAGATCGAAATTGTTTTACATCACTAGGTTTCAGATTTCAGACTTGTTGCTTGATATTGACGAGGGGCTCTCTAATTTGAAGAGGGGCTACTTTCAAAGTTCATAAAAAAAAGACCATTATTTTTCTAACTTTATGATCCAACTTTAGTGCAGGTACATTACAGGTAGAAACTAGTTTTCCAAAAGTTTCACAACTTTCTCAAATTTCAAGAGATGCTACTTTCAGAGTCCTTAAAAAGACCCTTATTTTTCCAACTTTATTGTGCAGCTTTAGTACAGATATTGCAGCTAGAAACTCTTCCTCGAACGGGTTCTAGTTTTTGAGGATATTACAACTCAAAATGCTCAGATAATTTTTTTATGAATAAAATACGTGCAGGGGGGGGGGGGACAGTCCCTCTAAGCATATGAGGTATTCAAAATCTAACTTGAATATCAACATTACTTACGAAATTTATATTATTAAATTAATTGACTTTATTTTAACTAATTAAAATTATTTTTCAAAATAATTAATTTAAACTAATTAAAATATTCCTTTTAAAACGGTTGATTGCAGTAAGAACGTCGAACTTTGAATGTCGAGACAAATAACTGGTTGGTGTTTAATCAAGTTGGAAAAAGGAGATACTAATGTTGCTAATATTAAATCAGCACAGTTCTAATTATTCACAAAATGTCACAAAAATTGACCCCAGAAAAGACCTCATGAAAACTGTTGAAATTTTAGAACAATATTTATAAACCGTTAAGTTTATTGGATTCGATAATAATAAACCAATGCACTTCGAATATATGGCTTTTAAATAATTCATCAATCATAATTGATGATAAAATTGATAAAATATTGATGGTCAAACTCTGAAGTTTTTCATTTACAAAAATAATTTCGACTTATGTCACGATAGATATCTGTCAGACCTGTGCTACGCCCTCAAATATCATGATTTTTATTTGATTTTCCAAGATTTCTCATTTTTCTTGCATAAGCTGCATAATTTTTACTTTTTCTGAAGCTTTGTCCCCTCCGAAGCTAAGTCCTATTTACGTCTTTATTTATTAAATTTCAAACAAAACAAAGTCTTTGTAGTGACTAGTTATAAGCCAATTGAAATAGAAGGTTCTCTCTTAACGTGGATTAGGTTTGTTTTGTGATATTTAAATGTCACATTTAAATGTGGCTGGTTGTAGTTAAACTGGAAATAACCATGAAAATCCAATCAATAGAAATTTTCTGAATTTAATGTACAAAATTTTTATTAAAACACTAGCTCATCTTGGTGCCACAATCCTTTTCTGAACTAGACTTAGCCCTTTCTAAACCTAATAATCCTTAAATTAAATTCTGGAAATCATTACTTCCAGAACAGTGCTAGATTATAACAAGCTTGGTTGAAAGTAAAAGCTAATTTTAAAGATGTTCCTTTTCGAGGTTTGAGACCGGTCACATCTACGTATGGAGAATGAACGACCAAATTCTTGTTATCAGGACACCTACCAAAAAATTAATTAAAATTATTAATTCATAACAAACCGTTAACTGTCCAGCCACACCAAAGTCAGCAAGCTTGGCCTGGCCCTGATTGTTCAACAATATATTACCAGCTTTTATATCTCTGTGTATCTTCCTTCTGACGTGTAAATACTCCAAGCCTCTTAAGGTATCTGCAAGAATTGTAGATATTTCACTTTCTGTGAGGGTTTTTTTCCTTAGCCTCATAATGTCCGATACAGATCCAGCACCACAGTATTCCATCACAATCTAGAACGAATACGGCAAGGTAAAAAAGAGAATTAGCCAAAAACAAAGAGACTCGGACATTTAAAAAAAAAGAAGTTTAACTGGAAATATGAAAGGCCATGCCTGTAAGTAGTGAGGTATAGGTGTCATTTAGAGGCATTTTTGTATCTTTGAGTTTTATCCGACATACTTTTCCCTTTCTGGACTATATTACGCCTATTCTGGAAAAAAGATTTTCACCGCTACGCCTTCCGGCTAGCATCCAACTGTATCTCCGCCAAGGCACTGAATAATACAGCATTTTTCGTATTCATGCGACACACAACGCTTTAATTATGGACCTATGCCCACATTTTCTCGTTTTAATACCCATTTTATTAGGTAAACTAACTCTTTATAATGCGGAGTACCCTGAACTTCGGTTTGGGGGATAGGGTTTGGCAAAAAAAAATACAACAAAAAACAAACGATTACGTGTAAAAATTGCATATGACTGCACTGATCATTCTCTTATCATATATCCATGAGCTAACGCTTACAGAGAACTAAATTTTGTTGGCAAAGCTGACTAATCTTTCAAACAGCCGGAAATTGGTTTTAACTTTGGCCAGGATGGTATATTGTGGAAAAGAACTACCACTAAAAGCCAAATCAAATTTCGTGGCATTATAGGTAATTTTGCCAAATACTTCATGTTAGAGGTGTTGATGCTGGTTGGAAGAATTTTACTAAATAGCGTCTTTAAACTACTTAGAGGTGAGGGACCACACGCAAATCTTGGAAAATGAATATTCATGTAAACCTTGTAACATAGAACCTCCAAATTTCATAAGAAATCTCTATGAAACAATCCACAGGGCTTTACTCATAACGGTAAGCAAAATAGTGGCAAAGCCCTACGATTAGCGTTAAAAATAATGAAGCTGATTATTTGTTGTTGTTTTTTTTTTATCTATAATAGCATGGGATTAATCCTATATTATTTAGGACATACTAGAACTCTGAATAGCCGTCCTAGCCAAGTGGATTGGTGCGCTGGATTTAGGATCCTTTGTCCAAGAGAAGGAGGGTTCGAATCCTAGTGTACTCAATTATTTGGTTTGGGTACGGGGGTCAGTGGCGTGACTCTTCAAGCTCAGCCAGAGTCAACCCAGCTTAAAATTGGGTACCTGGAGAAATCTGGGGAAGATATACAGGAAGGGTGAGCGAAAGCACAGGATGGTTGGCCCCCAACCCACCATTCCACTTCCTGGCTGAAGGGCCAAGAAACGGAGATCAGGACCACCGGCAGGGACAGTAAAGTCCAATGTCGTATTCTGTACCTTTACCTTAGAACTCTCAATAAAAATAAATGATTAGGACTTCCCACAGCCTGATAAAAAACCTGCAAAGGCTTCCCACAGACAGATAACCAAGCTGCAAATACTTCCCATAAACCGATGACACAGCTGCAAATACCTGCCTAGACTGATGACAAAGCTGCAAATACTTCTCACAGACTGATGACAAAGCTGCAAATACTTCTGAAAAACTGATGACAAAGCTGCAAATACTTCCCATAGACTGATGACAAAGCTGCAAATATTTCTCACAGACTGAAAACAAAGCTGCAAATACTTCTCACAGACTGATGCCAAAGCTGCAAATACTTCCCGTAGACTGATAACAAAGCTCACAATATTTCTCACAGACTGATAACAAAACTGCAAATACTTCTCACGGACCGATGACAAAGCTGCAAATACTTCCCCCAGACTGACGACAACGCTGCAAATATTTCTCACTGACTGATAACAAAGCTGCAAATGCTTCTCACAGACTGACGACAAAGCTGCATATATTTCCCACACACTGGCCATTATTTGACAAATATTTTTTTCACTCTTAATAGAGTGAGCCAAATTAAATTAGAGATAAATTTTGATCTTAAAGAAGGATCATGAGATAATTCAATCAAGTTTTCTTTCTCATTACTTGTTAGTTCAAATTTATCATATTCTTCGTCGATAAATGGATTTTATATCCAAGCATATTTCTTGAAATCAAGATCATCAAAATAACTCGAAAAATCAATTAGAAAACCATACAAGTGTTCAACAAATAGATTTTGTTTGCTTCTATGTTATCTTGGGCGCATACATTCAAACGTGGAAACATACCAAAATCATTTTTTCCAAATTCGTCTCACATTTGTTTTTACGAACGCTTTATCTATCTGAATCAAAAGATGACATTCGTGGTCCTTGCATCAATTTATTCAAAACACTTGATTTCCCCAAAAAATCTACCAAATAGATAATTTTAGTAATAAAACTACTAACTCACTAACTACTAAAACTACTAACTCACTACTAACTACTAACTTTTTGGAAGGCAGTGGGAATGGTTCAGTCTTATTGAAGCAGTAGTTTATTTTTAAAAGCAGCAGAAAATAGAACACATGAATAATTTGGATGAAACAAAATGAAGAAACAAAAGATATATTTATTTAAAATTTATCTATTTCGTAAAGCAATTACACCAAATTAGCTTTTTTCCTCAAAGCATTGCTGTACAAAAGCTAAATTTTGTCTGAAGGAATCGGGTTTGAGGAGTTGGTAGGTCTTCCCAGATTTGGGGTAACCCTGGGTATGCTATAGAAACGAACATAATTTACATTATTAAAACGAAGAAAAATTTATGACTCATCCCCATTACGCTTCAGTTTGAATTTTTGTCCAAATTTTTTAACATTGAATATTCAAACACAAGGGCCGTTCAATTAGAACAAGAAGTATTTGATAAACACTATAAAATTGTGTCGCAAAGAGCGGGGTTTGAGGAGGGGACAGTTCCCTCACAGCCGGATTAATAACTGTTGGTTTTAAGTAATGGTGCTCTTTCCTTTCATTCAAAAACACTTGTTTTTATTATTCTTTAATCGCAAGAATCGAATCCCAACAGCAGCAACTCTACTAAATATTTGAGACAGATTGTAGTTTACCCATAAATCTGTATTTTTGAAGTAGCTTCCATAGTACTTGACAACGTAGGGACTGTCACATTGTTGCATAATGGAGATCTCTTTTATTATTTCTTGCAAATCTGTGTCAACTGGAACTTGTTTAATGGCCAAAATCTGACCAGATTCTTTGTGAAGTGCTTTATAAACAGATCCATACGACCTAGAAAAAAACAAAAGGTATTTTTAAAGATAGAACAAGAGGAAGAAATTACATTCCCTCCCCTCAACGCCTATTTCCAAATCAAAATTTTCGTTACTTTTTAGTCAAAATATAAATTTGATGGGGAGGGATCCAGACAAATCCAGAGGGAGGGGGATGGCTCTGAGATTGGTTTTAAAGACACCGACAGACAAAAATAATCACGATTCCCCGTCCTGAAAAAAAATATCCATAGCCTCTCTTAAAGTCTGACCTACGTGCATTTGTGGTCCGTTTCAGTTAAAAGAAACTATGAAGCAAAAAAAGATGGCACAAAGATGAAGATATCAAAGAAGAGAACAAGTGTTCTAAGAAAGGATATATGTAAATTTAAAGAATCAGAGATAATAAAAGGCAGGAAAGAATTCAAATTCTGCATTAAGGCGGCGCTAGTCAATTTCATTACGGATGTTTGCACTGATTGGTGCAAGAGGAGGGAGTAGTGGAAGATGTCTTTCGGAGGAAAGGATGGACGCTCAAAACTTGCGCATTATTTTTGCCTCACTTTGACTGTCTAGGGAGTGTCCAATCTTCTTTCCCTCTTCTTGTGAGCCAATGCTCTTTATTCTAAGCGGGCGGTTATAAATGAAAAAAAGGAGGGAGAAAAATAACAAACAAACATGCCAAAAACTAAAAACAGAAGCCTCTATTCCCTACTATTACCTCTATTTTTGAGGTGGGGCAAGCGACGTTTCTGAAATCTTCCAGAACCTGACCACTTGGAAAAAAAATTGTGCATGGAAAACTATATCAAAGTATTTATTTATTTTGTAAATCCCAGCTTATTTGAGAAAAGTAGGGGAAATACGAAAAAAAAAAAACAATCAAACTTTACAATCCCAAATCTTTCAATTCTTCCTTTTGTTTTTTTTTTCAAACCCCTTTCTACTCCAGAATACCAAAAAATTTATCACCAATGCAAACCAAGTTTCATTTTATATTGCATTATGCGGGAACAAACTGAAACAGGCATCTCAGAAAATGAATTACTGTCAGCATATGAACCCGAAGAATATAAAGCATACCATACCGTCTACCCAGGAAGGTAGTCAAATACTCTGGTGGTTTTTCACTACATATTAGGTCAACACTGGCAGTTACTAGAAGCACATCTTCAGCCCAGTTGCAAATAATAGAGGTATGTATTCGTTAACAACAGACGTTCAGCATGGACCTTAAAGGGTGTTACAGTTTGCCTTTTTTTTTGTTAACAATCACCATTTACTATCTACATTTTGTAATTGCAGGACTACCACCAAAAGAATTTGAAAAAAAACTGAACTTTTATGATTTGAGAGTCTGACAAAATAGGTGGACAAAAGGAGCTTTGCTCTCTGTTGGGGGTATATGTTTTTTTGTTATGTTGATTTATTCAAATAAAATCTTCTTCTTCTTCAAAGGAGCCTAACTTAATGAGGCACGTTCTGCTTAAGAAAAAAACTAAATTTGACATATCAGAAGACATTGAACAATAGCTTCTAGCTTAGCTTCAGAGAAGGTGCTTTGACAAAACTCCAAATAAGTTTACTTGTTTCGTCCACTTCCATCTTCATCATAGTCCCCAGTCACAATTTTATGTTGTTCTTTTTTCTTCGCTTACTTGCAAAATTACAAAGAACGCGCACAACAAAAACGACCAATTTCAAGTAACTTTGCAAAAAACCATCGGCTAGTAAGATTTTTGAAGATCAATAGTCATTCTTTGGTTTCTTTGATAGTGTATGCATGAGTTGGGACTTTCTCTCGCCAACGTTATTTTGCAAAGCTACTATTTCTTTTACCTTCACTTGCTAAACTTCAAGTTGTTTAAGGCAGCCATTAACATAGCTTTGACTAAGTTTGTGTTAATAAAGTCTTTAGTTTTGATGGCTTTCTGGAGTCTCCCATTAACCTCCTTACCAAGCTCTTCCAAAAATTTCTGTTCACAGTGCTTCTTTTTATAAAGAAGATTGTTTTTGGGCTCTTGTAGTTTAATTTTTCCAGCAGCTAACATCTTCTCTTCTTCCTCTTTCTCAAGTCTTTCTTTTTCTTATAATTATTTCTAATGATTGTCTTTTGCTTTCTCCACCTTTTCCGCTTCTAATTATATTTAGTAGCTTACACAGGTGTGGGCTATTTGAATTAGTTTGTTTGTTATCAGAAGCAATTCAGACTAGTTTCTGAGCCTCATATTCATTCCACACAATCATTATCGCATTGAGTCTCATATATCCCATAGAAGCTTTATGTTCAGTAAGTTTTCTTGAGAAGTTCAAAAACGCTTTGAAAACACACTAAAAGCACAGCATCAATAAGAACAAACGAAAAGAAAGAAAGAAAAGTAATCAATCCTGGCAATGGAGCTTGAAGAAAAGGTAGAAAAGCAGCCTTGCACCCCTTTTGTGACCTAAATACAAATTTCTAGTCATCAAGCTTTCATTTCTTCTTGCCAGGTTTCTGCCTCTTAGTGGATGATTCTATTCAAGCAAGCAGTGGATAGTTTCAAATTGAAGTTAGATTAAAAATACAACAATCTTAAGCTGTGCAACATTTCAGTGCATAAGTACTTAATGTGTCTTTACCTTGTTTTTATGAAATCATAGACGACTTTTCAATTTGTATAACTTGAGGACCAAAGTTAGGGCATTCCACTCCAAAAACGCTCTTGGGCTCCTCAATCAGCTTTTATTAATAAGCTAAGCATGTTGCACCTTTTACAACCAGAATTATACAGAAACTTTAATCTGCACTACTGGAGAACTAAAGTAAGACTATCTCATCAAACACTCCACGCCCCTCCCACCTCCAAATTTTTAGTAGAAAAATAGGTGTGTTACACCTTGTTTAAATCAAAAGTATGCAATAATTTTTCGAATCATTGCATGTTTGAAAACGTGCAACCTGTATGAACTGAGGCAGGAAGTAGGCTCATGGCCCGTCAGAACACCCCCTTCCCCCACCAGCTTTTTAGCAGAAAATGGACATGTTAAGATTATATGACGCTAAATCACACAAATATTTCCATTTTGTATTGACGAGGGCAGGAAACAGGCCCTTGGAACCTCAAACTAATTCAAATTCAAATTCATTTAATTCAAAAACAAGACATAGCCCAAATATGCGTGGGCAAAGCCCAAATATGATGTCTCTTAGTCATAATTAGCAAAATAAAGTTGTCTGATAAAACTTTGTCAGGATAAATAAACTAAAGGATAAAAACACTTGAGATTGAGAATAAAATTGTCTGATAAAACTTCGTCAGGATAAAATAAACTAAACAACAAAAACACTAGGGATCATTGTAATATTTCACAAAGCTTGGCACAAAGCTTTTACTGTAGCGCATGGTGTTACAGTGGACTGAGTTTAGTTTCGGAACCTTCTCAGCCACAGGGGGACGAGATCTTACAGGGACAAAAGGTGGGGGGAAGGAATGATTGGTAGATGGGATGTTGAAGGAGGGAGGATCCAAATCTTTGGCATAATTCTTTTTGGTGGAAAGAAAGGGATTCAAGTTTAAATTCCTTGAGGTAAAAGGAGTAAGGTAGAGGGGAACTGCCATATATGATTTGCAGTGATCTCTTCTGAACTCGTTCTATTTTATCAGTTTCATCCTGGGTAAGGGCAAAGTGCCAAACCGGACGAGTATATTCAACTAAGGGGCGGATGAAAGTGTAAAATATTAGTTTCAGCTTGTCCTTAGGAACTCCAAATTTTTTCAGTGTTTTTAGCATTTGGATTGCGTCGTAAGCTTTTTTTACAATTGTCTTTGTATTCTCCCGCCATGAGAGGTCAGAAGAAATCACCACACCAAGTAAAGTTATTTTATGGCTTATTAGCTCGGAAGCGATAGGAGGCTCGAAAGACGGTTGAGTATTCTGAAGATAAGACAATGTCGTGACGGAGCATTTGTCTATATTCACGACCATGTTTAGTTCAGCCGCCTCTGAGGTAACTTGGTCGATGAAACCACCAGCATTCCTCTTCGAATCCTTAGATACGATTTCCGTTAAGGACAAGTCGTCAACGTATTTCCATCTGTCCTCCAGCTCAGCAGCAATTTCATTTATCATGAGGAGGAAGCCCAGCGGAGCGATCACAGTTCCTTGTGGAATTCCACAAAAAACTGGGAGAGAAGTGGAAAATTGGTCTTTATACTTCACAGTTTGCTCTCTATTTGTTAAGAAGCTCTTGATGATTTTAATAATAAAGCTGGGTAAAAATTTTTTCCCCATTTTTTCTAAAAGAATTTTGTGATCAACAAGGTAAAATGCTTTTCAGAAATCAATTGCAATTAAATTTATCCATTTTCCAGCTTCATCCAGGTGTTTTAAAATAGAATCAATTAAATTAACGAGGTAATGAACTGTCGAACACTTAGGGATGTTACCAAATTGCTTTCGATCAGTTGCTTTCAAAAGACATTTTTTCAGCCATGCGGCAACAAAGCTTTCGTATATTCTGCTAAAAACTGACGTAACTGTGATCGGCCGGACACCAGAGAAATCATTAGCTGCTCCTTTCTTTAGAATGGGAGTAATAAACCCTTTCTTCCATTTCTTTGGAAAATATCCTGTTTTTGTTATATTATTGAAAATTATCTGAAGGGGAAATGATAATTCTTTAGCAAATGCTTTAATGAGAGCAACTGGAATGTCAAAAGGGGCAACGGAAGTTCTTTTTAACGAAGAGAGTTTACGGATTATAATTACCGATCAAATATCAGCAATTAAATTATCATCTGAAGGAGTAGTTAAATTTACTGGAGGATCCTCGCATGGAAGAGGGCGATAACACTGCACAATTGAAGCAAAATGGGCATTTAAATCATTCGCTCCTCCTTCATTAAGTCAACTGGTTGAGAACTTTTGCCAGTCAGACTTTTTACTTTACTGAAAAACTGCGACGGCTTGGACTCCAAAAGATGGTCAACTTCATTTTCATAGTAATTTGCTTGTGCCTTTTTGATTTTCCATTTTATTTGGTATGCCAACTGTTTTGCTTGGTTCTCTTGACCTTTTCGTATTAGGTGCAATTTATGTTTTATCAGTCGTTTTATTTTTGAATTTACGTATGGTTTATAACTAGAACAGAATTTAGTCTTACGTTCGGGAAAGCACTCGAGAAATTTTGAATTTACCAATGGAATTCTTCTACTTGGGAATCCAAGTCTTTAGCTGAAGAGGCCGCGACCCAGTTTTCTCCCGTTATCCAGTCACCGAATTGCAGCAGACCATGGTCAGTGATCGGCCTTGAAGTAACTTCGGTTACTGAATATTTAGTTTTCACTTTTTCCGAGGGGTTCCACTCTAACATATAATGATAACTTCCACCAAGTGGTGCTAGTTTACTTGGATTCTGGTAATATTCCGAAAGATTTGTCACATCCCTCCTCACCCCCTTGCAACACCAACTTTTTAGTAGAGCAGTTGGCATACTGCACTTTTTTTTGAAAAAGGAACGCGCAAAGGTTTTCAATCCATAGGATCAGAGACCCAAAATGGGAGAGTTGACTTTTTAACAAACTGCACCCCTTGTACCTTCAATGTTTTAAGTGGAGAGCTAGGCATGTTCAGCCGTGTCTGAATCGAAAAGGTGCAATGGTTTTCAATCTAAATGACCAGACTGCCAAAGTGGGAGAGTTGAATTTTCAACACCCTCCACCCCTTCTATCTTCAACATTTTAAGTGGAGAGCTATGCATGTTCAACCGTCTCTGAATCGAAAAGGTGCAATGGTTTTCAACCTAAATCTCCAGACAGCCAAAGTGGGAGAGTTGAATTTTCAACACCCTCCACCACTTCCATCTTCAACATTTTAAGTGGAGAGCTAAGCATGTTCAACCGTCTCTGAATCGAAAAGGTGCAATGGTTTTCAATCTAAATGATTTCAAGCACAAAATGGGCCTCAAATCATCAAGAACAGCCCTTCACTGCAAGAGTTTTGTGTTTGTATAATCGTTGGTAAAAATTTAGGCCATTGGACCATCCAAGACTAAATCCCACTGAAAACTTCTCAGAAGAGAGGAACTACCTAAATTAAAAAAAAAAAAACCTGTCTGCCTCTTGAAGTAGAGAGAAGCATTATTTTTACTAATCGGCTCAAAATCTATAGGACAAGCACCCTGGGCCAACGAGACACGAAAATGATGAGTTTCAAAGGCGTACATCTCTTTTCCAACCTCCGGCCTACGTTAAACTTACGGGGAAAACAATTTTGGGTAAAGGGAGAGAGCCGATGGATTTTCAGAGGCATTTATCACTTCTGAATGTCACATAACTTCCACGCTAGTGTCAGCATTCACTTTACGTATGGTAGGAAAGTACTTACAGGCAAGGAGCAATTCAGGGAATATTAGACTGTTACTTTGTAGCCCAGGCACCGGGAGGCTTTAAATTGACATTGTTCGGGAGCTTCCCCTCTATTACAAAGAATTACTTGTAAGCAAGAATCACAAAGCTTGTTCCTGTTTAGGGACGAGTGGTTCGATACTTGTGCTTATTCGTCTAATTTTTTATTCGTTTCCGATACAAGTGAGGGTAGGACACTTTGTCTACATGCAAATGGTTAAGCAACAATCACAAATACAACGAAATAGCAGTTTGGCAATTATTAGTAAGGTGTCTATATGGGATTCAGTTAGCGATGGACACATAATCAACTGTTTCTACAATAAAGTAAATATGAAACAATTAATCGGTGTTGTATTTTGAGGCAAAGTAACGTAGTCTCAGCTTGAACATACCACAATTTAACCAATAACGACATTAATTACGTCTGGTTGGGGGCAAAGTAATGAAGCATTTGCTGATTTGCATTGTGCATTTTCAAACTAATAAATTGATTGGATTTCAGGAAATACAGAATAAAGTGCAATTTTAAAATATAGCGCATTTTGAGACCGTTTTTATGGGACGTGTCATCATTTATTTTTTGTTTTTTAAGAAAAAATTCTTCTTGAGACACACCCTTGTCAAGCTTTGAGGTGCTAACAGCCACAGTATTCCAACGATGGCAAAGAAACAAAATTTCTTTCCCCCACAACGCTGTTGTCAGTGAAAGTCGCCAAAGATTTCTACAGGGCTTTACGTTACCCTGACAATGTAAATCTAGCAGGACTGTGGAGTCGGAGTCGCGGAGTTGGAGTCAAATTTGTAGTAAATGTTTGTAAAAGTTGACTTTAGTGAATTTTTTGCTGGATTTAAATTTGTTATTTAAATCCAGTAAATTCTTGTGCTTTAGTAAATTTTGGCTGTATGGAGTCGGAGTCGGTATACTGAAAATGTTTGGAGTCGGAGTTAGTTATATCCTATAAAATCTAGTTAAATAAAGCTTTAAAACAGGGTTGTGGAGTTAGAATTTTAGTAAATTTTTGCTGAATGGAGTTGGAGGCACTATATTAAAAATGTCTGGAGTCAGAATTGGAAACAGTTATAGCTTATAACCAACTTCACAGCCCTGAAATCTAGCTGACTCTTATTTTTAACAAGGAATAGTTTAAAACAAAATGTGATATGTTTTCCAATGTTTAACTTGGCCAAAAATAAAATAAATTTCATTAACATGTAAAGGATATTCATATTGACGATTAATGCTTAGTATTTCAATCAGGTATAAGTCTAAAGATTCATGCTTTTTCGAAGAGAAATTCCGAATTTTGTGTTTAACAAAAAAATCTCATTTCCATAGAAAAATCAGGATGTGCGAAAAAATCGCAATCATATGTTATTATAAATTACTGACTACTCACCCTTCTCCAAGCTTGCAAATTATATCAAATACTTCTTCTGGAGCCTTAGTCAAGCTTTCTTCAGATAATTTTGTCAATTGTTCTCTGTAAAAATAAAAATAGAAATAAAAAACAAATACTCATTGTTCAGCTTCAAATTGTTCTGTTCTTCAGAAGGCAAATCAGGCAACAAAAGATCCCCTTATAAATCTTTCTGAAATTAACATATAACAAAACTATGTGAACTCAACTATTCATACATTTTATAGTGTAATCCAAAAATATAGTTCTTCGACAGAAAAAATCAAAAACTTCACATACATTCCTGCAATTAAAGTAACTCAAGTATAAAACACTTTTTCCCCCTGGACAAATTCCAGGTTTATTTATACCCCAAAGCCATGATTTACTAGGATATTTCATTTGGTTGTTCAGACTCACAAAGTTTTTAGGGCAGTGTCACATTTTTGACAGTCTTGCCACGTTGACCGGTGAAAATAAATATAAAAACGTAGGTCGTTAACTATGACAACGCTTTCAAATCCCGAAAATTTAAACCTTAACAATTAGTGTATTTCTAAAGACAACTATCCCTCCAAAAGAAAGCAACAGCTTCTTGCACTATAAATCTAATTGACTTTTATTTCCATGATGTTCTAGTTTAAAACAAAACTGTGTCTTTAATGCTACATTTTTTTTTTGTCTTATTTTTAGCTAATTATTCGCCCAGGTTTCTCCTTCTTAAAATTGGCACCACTACTACAAGAAACAGCACAACTGCACATGGAAGCCGTTTTCACAGAAATTCAAGGTCACAATTTTTTCTAATTCTTTAATATGTTGTTATATATGGTTGAACAAGTTCCCACAAACCCAATTCAAAAAGTCAGATTTAATTTCACTGTCCTTAGTACTTTAAACATTTTAATACAGTTTTGTATTTTTTTTATGCATTTGCTTTCCGTTTTTTTTTTTTTTTTTGTAGTATACTTGATGCTCCTTTCCATAGCTTTATTGAGCTTTTTACACCATATATCTATCTGTGTTCATACATTAAGAACCAGAGTGACAAAATGACCAAAAAAAGCCATAAAAAAAACAAAACCCAGAGGCCAAATTCATGGTTCCATATTGAATTGTGCTTAGGTATATCATCCTATACTAAAGAAATATAACAAAAATAAAACTTTTCTTTTTAACAAGACAATTGCTACAATACAAACAACCTGCAATGTATATTCTTTGCCACTCTTGGTTGATTTTGTTTTATGGAGCAAATAGTTTTGGTTGAAACATTATGTGACTTTTGCTAACTCTCTTTCCACAAACACTCTCTGGGTCACCCCGAGTTTATTCTTAAATTGTTCTTACTTCCCCCACATGTATACAGGGGAAGAAAAAAGAAGTTAAGCTGCAAATATAAACGTACTTTTAATTCATCTAATTTCTGATTGAAATGCAATCACATTAAACGAAGGACCATCAAGAGCAACAAAACTCCTGGCTGCTCAATCCTGCCAACTTCAATTTACATTCAATAGGCCTTCGCTATAACACCAACATTTCTACTTAATTAAATTCAGAAATTATTGGATTTTAAGGGACAGTTACCATTTGAATACACCCCTCCTCCTCCACAGTAATGCCTGTGTAGAGCCTAGGGATATATCTAAAAGTTAGCTGCTTCGTTAGGCTTCATTATGTCAATTAAAAAAAAAAAAAAACACTCGAAACCAACACGTCTAGGATTACTTCTAGGACTATATCCAGGGGATGGAAAGGAGATGGAGGCAGTTAGACTGGAAACAGTCCTTAAAATCCATTAAAACAACATAGAACGGCAACCAGACTGCTCTCAGTCTTCTCCCTGAAATTGAATGAAACTGAATTAGTCCCTCCCAACTTTATAAAGCACTGCAATCCATATCGCGAGGCCAAAGAGAAGTGTGTTTTGATTATTTTACGAGTTATTTTGTAAGATTTTTGGGGGTATTTTGTGAGTATGATTGAGTATTTTATGTTGCGACTTATTTTGTGAGTATTTTATGTTTCGGAAAGAACATGTGTGAGCATCTTCACTTGCGTTGTAAATTATTTAGTGAGTATTTTCTGTGTTTTGGAAAGGACATATATGTGGTTATTCTGTACTTATTATAGGCGTTATTTTATTTGAGTAATTTTTTGGTTTTGGGAAGAGCACATATGTGGGACGTTTAGTATTCTATACTAGAGGGTATAGAAGACGTGAGTATTCTATAATTGCTATGTGATTTATTTTGTTAGCAGTATGTGACTTGTGTGTGTTTTTGGGAAGAATACATATGTGAGTATTTTCACATGTGTTGTGAATTAGTTGGTGCGTTTTGGAAGAATAAACATGTGATTCTCTCCACTTATTATGCGAGTTATTTTGTAGAAATATTTAAGTATTTTGTGGGTTTTTGGGAAGAACAAAAATGTCAGTAGTTTAGTTTATAAATTATTTTGTGCGCACTGTGTGAATCATATTGTGAGTTTTTGGAAAAGAAACATAAGTGAATATTCTATGCACACTTTGTGATACATTTTTTTTATAATTATGTAAATACTGTGTGAGTCTCCGGTAAGAATACATATCTCAGTATTTTGTATTTATTTTGTGAGTTGTTTTGTACGTAATGTTAGCGTTTTGCAGTTTTGAAACTAGCAAACATGGGAGCATTTTATACTTGTTTTCTTTAATTATTTTGTGAGTATTTGCAAGTTTTTAGAAAGTTTTTGGGAAGAATACATGTACGAGTATTCAGAAAACAGCCTTACAAAATTTACAACAGTCATACCTGAACATGGTCGGGGGGGATACGGGGGGGGGGGGGAGATCTCCAGTGATGTAGTAGGAAAGTTAAGTGCAAAACTTGTTTAAATATATATTAATAATAATATATTGCGAAAACAGACTTGGGCCTCAATCTAGAAAAAGTTAAATAATTTTTCACTGTAATGATTGCCAATCTTGTTCTTAAATGCATTGACTGAATCTGAGTCTACAGTGTCTGACGGTAGGACGTTCCACTCGGAGACAATGCGGTTGCTGAATGCCCATCTACCAACATTTCTTCTGAAACGTTTTTCAATTAGCTTAAATTCGTGACCTCTCAGGTTATTATTCTTGAATGTTATTATCTCTTCTGGAGGGATGTTGTCGTAGCATCTGTTGCGTATTTTATATACTTCAATAAGATCTCCTCTCAAAAATTGGTATGAGAGACTTGGGAGCGACAATTTTTTTCAAACGGTCTTGGTATGAAAAGTCTCTAAGTGAAGGAACAATGATATATGACAAACTCACGATTCAAGCATTTTGATCACAGAAAGTATATACATTTTTCTGTAGGCATTCTTCTCAGAAAATTGTGCTATACATTTCAAAGAGAAAAAGAGATATTACAGTCTTATACTTTCGTGTCAAAAAGGCTATCGTAATTCCACTGGTTTATTTCTGTTCCGTATTTTCGTAAGCGAGTCATATTATTCCTTCAGTGGGTGTCGGAAGGAGAGGTCAAATAACCGTCCCTTGTTTATATACCACTACAGTGCTGCCAATTAACGAAAAGAGTACATTGGTGTTCTAGATTCTAATAATTGACGCGGCTAATTCTAAACCCTAAAATAATATCGAGTAATATATAATTAAATAAATTAAAATTTTGGCAGTTAAATCCCTCCCCACTAAATTCCCTTCCCCCTAGACTTTTGAAAATACCTTTTTGGGCATTTTCGTTGTAAATGCTTTTTTTTTGGTTATTTAATTTAAAAGTATTAATAAAACAAGTACTAGGTTAATAACCCAGTACTGGGTTAAATTGCATGGTGATGCAGAACACCATCGCGGGAGGATCCTCTATAGGAGGACAATTGCGGCAGGGCGTAAGATCCAGATCTATGGACAACGGCCTCTGCAAAGGCCTGCCTTAACCCTTTCGAGGTACCATCTAGACTGGAGACATAGCGGTCGACTCTCTTCCCACTTGAGGAGTGGCGCCCCTCGAGGAAATTATAGCCTAGTAAACGACACAGCATTCGCACGGGATTCTGATTAATGGACAATTTTTCTAGGCTTGGTATGTTTTGATGGGCGTTTTTGGGCTGAAAACTTCTTCCTAGCTAAGTTATCTGTTATTGGCTGCCTCCCTGTGGTAACATAATTTTTGTAGGCATGAATATATAATGAGTGGGAGGTAATAGGTTTTGTAATGTCTCTGCAGGATTTTGACTCTTGTTGATAGAAGAGCATTGCCAATTGCTGAAAAACATGTTGTGACAAGATGGGCCTAGGATTCCACAAAGCCTCCAGTCATAGAGGTCCCAGAGACTTCGTGTTGTCCAGTTCTAATCCGGCTTAAGCGGTTCGGTGTAGACTTGAGACGATATGTGATCTTCGTCCCGCTCTGGTATCCGAGATCATTGATTTTCCTGATGTGAAAATAATTTCAATGATTAAAAAAATATGAAAATTGCAACATGGAATGTTACGACGTTAAGAAATGACTACCGTATCGACATTTTGACTGACGAATTCAGATGATTCAAACTGGATTTATTAGTAGTTTCAGAAACTCACATCACACGGGTAGGAAGCATGGAATAAGGTGATATAGAATTTGTTGACTCAGGTAGGAAGGATGGGGTACATAGACAGGGAGTAGGGCTCATGATGAATAAGGAAGCTGCTAAGTCTTGTTTAGGCTGGGAAGGTATTAATAATAGAATACTAATTGCTCATTTTATGACTAGGAAGTTCAGGGTATCAGTTATAGTAGTATACGCCTAACCGACTGACGGAGATACTAGTGACTCAGATGAATTTTACATACAGTTACAGGAGCAAATAGACAGGGTCCCAGGTAGAAATATGGTATTTTTACTAGGAGATTATAATGCCCAAGTCGGTAAAAAGAGGGATAGAGGGTATCCTAGCCTAGGTAAATTCGGTGTAGTAAAACAAAATAGTAATGGACACTGACTTTTGCAATTTTGTAAGTATTATAATCTAGTAATAACCAATACGGTGTTTGGTCATAAATTTGCTTATAAGTTAATATTGTGTACACGTGATGATAGAAAAGCAAATCTTATTGGTTATTCGAAACTAAACAAAAGATTGACAGGGTCAATATAGAACGCAAAAGTATACAGGAGGGCCATAGTTGATGTTAAAAGTAAAGATCACCATCTAGTAGTCTCAAGGGTTAATTTGAAGCTGAAATATCGGCAGGGTAACTACCTCCCGGGAAGTTATGATGTTGGTAGACTCCAGGATGAGAATTTGAGAGAAACTTTTCAGAAAAAGTTGAATACTAAACTTGAGAGTTTAAAATTTGATAATGTGGAAGAAGATGGTTGGAATAATTTTAGAAAAATAATTTGTGAAGTTGCTGAAGGTGTATTAGGGAAGAAAGCTAGAACTGCAGCTAAGAATATTACTGAAAAAGCTTTAAGTTTAATAGAAAGGAGAAAGGACTTGTACAAGAATTATCTGAGTGATAGATTGTATGAAAACAAAAGAAATGTAAAGAAAGTGGAGAAAGCATTAAAATATGAACTAAGGAGGTGTGAAGTGGAGGCCATAGATAAAATTGCCGAGGATCTGGAAGATTCAGCTAGACGGCATAATAGTAAAATATTGTACTGGCACGTTAACATGGCACGTGGCACGTTAACAGATAGCACATTGCCCCTTGCTAAGTCTATATTATTGACTGCAAATATATTTTCACTTCCCAGTCCCCTATAGACATATACTTCGAGTTTAACTGTACTTGTAAGTAATCTCGTAGAACTGACATCTTACTTTTAAGATTTAAAAATTATTTTGGACTAGCTATAAAATGTACATTAAATAAGAAATGAAAAAAAAAAATACTCATTACTAGACTGAAAACTAGAAAATCTTTTTTCTTGGGTATCTATAGTTTACAAAGCTCTTATCATGAAGGTTTGGACTGGATTAAAAAACTGGACACAATTTTTTTTAAAGAAACTAATAAAATTAGGATTCTACTCCAAAAGGAGCGCCTTAGCACAGCCTTCGAGGTCAACTGAGAGATAGACGCGTGCAGTCACCTCAATTGACCGAAACAACATAAGTTGGCGTTAGCTTTCGCTTCGATTCGGACCAAATTAAATAATGAGTAATAGTGAAATAGTGATTGGTCTGTTCGACAATTTAGTCGATGAAGATTATCATCGTGAGAGGCGTGGAAGGCAATATAAAGCTCATTCGCGTCGCAGAATACTCTCACGTGAGAGTGATAGCGATCAAACAAATGGCTCTCGGAGCCGAGAGTTTCAAACTCGTGCTCGATATGGCTCGCGGAGCCCTGAAATTAGTTCTAGGAACGAAAAATCTTTCTCTCGGAGCCCCATAAAAATCCTAGACACAAAGTGGAAGGCTTCTCCGGAAAAGCATAAAGGTAAAAGATTAAAAGAAAACACGTCAAATGACGCTCTATTTAAAAAGATTTCTGAAGAACGTTCTTGTACCAAAGAGGGTCCCAAGATCCATAAGAAACTTGCCAAAGTTGCAAATAGAGCTTTCTCTGAGCCTTTGGAAATAGTGAAGCTAAAAGAGTTATTTGATCGCCATCATAGGCCTGCGAATACCGATAAAATTGTTCCTCCAAAGGTGAATAGTGAAATTTGGGCTATTCTCTCATCACAGGCTAAATAGAGGGATGCTAAGGCACTTCAAGTGTAGCGGACAACTGTTCACTCAACATTTTGTGTTTTAGAGGCAGCAAATGCGATTCTTGAGCTTGAAAATGAGTATTTCAAAGAAAAGGTTGTCAAAAACCTTACAGATGCAGTTCACATGCAGGCCTCACCTATTATTATCTAAGTCTAAAAAGACGTCATGCGATGAAATTCGAATTGAGCCCAGATCCCACTGTAGCATCAGCTTTATGTGCTCCTGAAGTCAAAGTCACGGAGTGTCTTTTTGGCAAAGATGTTGCCAAAACAACGTCTAAAGCCAAATCCGTGGCAGATTTTTAAAAAATCCTTTGGAAGACCAAAAAAAAAAGAAAAAAAAGAGGTCCAAATTCCAGAAATTTCAGAAAAGGGATCGCAAATAGCTGGTATGTACTATTTAACATACCCCGCCCTTGATTTTTATGATTCTGTTCTTAATTTCAATAGGCAGTCACAACATTTGGCTGATAACTTTAAAGCTGGGAGAATTAGTAAGTACATCTCAAAATGGCAGTCAATAACTAGTGATTTGAATATTGTAGCCTCAGGCTATAAGATTGAATTTGAGAAAATACCACTAAAAGCTTTGAAAACAAAAAACAAAAGCTTTACGTTTGAAGAAATACAGGCTATAAGACAAGAAGTTGATATTTTATTGCATAAAAGTGTTATTGTTAAAATACCCGGGTTCAGAATAAGGGAAATACGTTGTAATTCTCCTGTTTTAAAAGTCTCAAGGAAAGATGGGTCTACTCGGTTTATTCTTAATCTTAAAAATTTAAATGAAAACATTAAATATTACCATTTTAAAATGGAAATAGTTCATTCTGCGGTTCTTTTAATGACAAAAATTGTTATATGGCCACTATTGACCTAGTCGATTTTTATTATTCATGCCCTGTTGACTTTGATGATCAAATGTGGCTTTGTTTTCAAGTTGACCTTTGTTATGCGTTCACTTCAATGCCAAAATGGCTTATCATCTGCTCCAAGGCTTCTTGCAAAACTTATGAAGCCTGTTATCTCCCTGCTTTGAAGAAAAGGGTATTTGTCAGTTGTGTATCTAGATGATTCTCTCCTTCTGGGAAGGTTATATTTACAATGTCAAAATAATGTCTATGAAACAGTAAAATCACTGTCAGAGCTGGGGTTTGTGATTCACCCGGGAAAGTCAGTTCTGATTCACAGCCAACAAATAGAATTTCTGGGTTTTTTGTTCGATTCGCGATCAATGCGTATTTTCCTGCCGGAAAGAAAAATTGAAAAAGTTATAGGTTTGGTTTTAAAAATTCTTAGTCAAAAATTGACTACGATTCAAGAATTGGCCGAAAATCTAGGCGTTCTTGTTTCAACATTTCCAGCAGTAGAATTAGGGCTTTTATATTACCGGAAAGCGGAATCGTTGAAAACTCAAGCATTAAGGTACACGAAGGGTGATTTTGCGGCAAGGATAATTTTAACATCCGATATAAATTCGGAACTATAATGGTGGTTGCATATTGCCAATCATGTTTCTAAAGCAATTGAGCCTTGATCAATTGACAAATATTTGTGTAGTGATGTGTCCAAACTAGGTTGGGCACTCGTGGATGAATATTCCATGAAAACGGCCACAGGTGAATGGTCCTCAGAAGGGAAGATATTTGATATCTATGTCATAGAAACGAAGGCCGTTTATCTGAGATTAAAATGTTTTGCCCAGGATATTAAAGGCATGCATGTTCATCTGCGTTCTGAGAATATAACCACAGTAGCTTATATAAATAAAATGGGAGGATCAAAATCTAAATTTTGTAATTATTTCGCAAATAAGGTCTGGCAGGTAGTATTGCAGGGCAAAGGGTGGATATCTGCAGAACATGTGCATGGGGTTGCTAATATCGCGGATAAAGCATCACCAAAATTTGATAATGAAAAAGAATGGAAATTGGATACCCAAATTTTTGTTATTTTGAACGTTTTTGTGTTCCAGTCGATAGAAATTGATTTGTTTGTAACTAGGTTAAATTTTTAGATTAAACCATTAGTTTCTTAGAAACCATATCCAGAATGTTTTTTTCGTAGATGCACTTGCAATGAATTGGAAGTCTTATTTTTTTTTATGCATTCCCCCTATTCAGTTTACTTCTGAGGACCCTTCAGAAGGTGGAAACAGATCAGGCCACTGGTATTTTGATCTTTCCAAATTGGACCACACAAATATGGTATCCCTTATTGTTAAAGCTTTTAATAGGAAGTCCAATATTTCTACCAAATGATATTTTTACTTTTGTGTCTCCCACAGTAACCGACCTTGCACCATCCATTATCCAAGTCGTTACGCATAGCGGCCTGTGTCCTCTCCGGCAAGGGCTTCACCACGAAAAATATTCTTCTTCCACAGTCGATATTATAATGGATCGATGGTGGGATTTGACAAAGAGCCAGTACAAAGTTTAAATTGAAAAATGGATCGACTTTTGTGGAAGAAACACAATCCAGGCCTTGGAGGCAACTCTATCGGAGACTTTGACCTTTCTTACGGAACTTTTTCACTCAGGTGTTGGATACACTGCTATTAATACTGCGAGAAGTGTTTTACCGGCAATTTTACCAAGCCTTCAGTTAGGCAGTAATCACATCACCAAGAAGTTTGTGAGAGGTGTCTTTAATAGAAGGCCTAGTCTACCCAAGATTTCAAGTATTTGGGATGCAAAATATGTATTCGATCTCTTTAGACTGCCAGCTTGGGATATCGAAAATCTTCAATTAAAGACACTAACACAAAAATTAGCAGTTTTATTGATTTTATCAGCTTGTGAAAGAGTTCAGTTTTTGGCCAGTTTATCACTTAGTAATATGATACATAATGACGATGGAAGTTTTGATTTTCAAATCATTGTGTTGTTAAAAACAACGAAACCGGGCAACCACAAATCAGTAGTTAAATTTCGGCCTTTTCAAGAGTCGTCCCTGTGTCCGGTGAAGCACCTAGCTAGGTATATTAGAATGACATCATATCCGAATCGAAACGACTCACTTTTCCTTACATATCGTAAGCCTCATGCTGCTGCGTCCAAGTCATCTATTTCTAGATGGATATAAGAATTTTTATTTCTTGCAGGTATAGATATCAGTGTTCATGGTGCTCATAGCACACGGTCTGCCTCAACGTCCCACCTTAAAGCAAGAGGAATTGATGTAGATCAAATCGTAAAATATGTAGGCTGGACAAATGCCAAAACGTTTGCAAGGTTTTATAATAAACCAATTGAAAGTGGTCAGCAGTTATCTGTCCTTTGAATTTATTCACTATAATTTGTTATATTTGAAATATCTCACTATAAATGAATTTTCGTACAACAGCCTCTTAAATGAATAGGGCTATTATTGATCATTAGTGTTGATATAGCTCATGCTGAACTTCAAAATCTCAGTTGACCTCGAAGGCGGAGCTAAGGCGCTCCTCTTGGAGTAGAATTGAGAAATTAAACAAAAACTTACCAAGTTCGAGGTTCGGTTGTAATTCTAATCCAAATAAGGAGCGCCAGCGTAGCTGAGAGTTCAACTGTCCTCCCAATTTCCCTTCCCATTGAACTCTCAGTATTTCATCTTGAGCTTAACCACTGCATATCATAATGACTTTAAAATACTGGTGTTACTTTGGTCAATCGAGGCGATTGCACGCGTCTATCTCTCAGTTGAACTCTCAGCTACGCTGGCGCTCCTTCTTTGGAGTAGAATTACAATCAAACTTCAAACTTGGTAAGTGTTCGTTTAATTTATCAATTAAAGCACATATTGAAAAATAGAAAAAAAAAATTAAACCCATTTTCAAAATGGACTAAAACTTAGAAAATATTTGTTTCTTGGAAATCAATGATATTATAACTGAAAACAAGATGTGCAAAACAGATTGAATTTTACACATCATAGATATTAAAGTGATCAAAGTTATGAGTGCATAAGTGAAAATAGTCAGTGGGTGAAGTAAGTTGAGAAAACCAAGTTAAAAGGATCAAGTTTTATAAAGCCAAATTCGTTTTGCACCCCATGTTTTTACTAGCATTCATAGATTCTTGCAAAAAAAATATTTTCCAATTTTCTCCCATTTTCAAAATGAGTTTAAAGAAAATTATTTATTATTTTCGACATTTTAGTCTTCTCAAAGACAAAAGTTTGTCTTATTTGAACTTATCTAAGATTCAAACCTATGTAAACAATCAACCACAGGCAAGTATTCTTACCACTAAACTATGAAGTTTTGTATAATAGTAACTCTTTCATACTTCTTACTGCTTCAAATCCCCAGTTTAAGCTGTTCTATTTATACAAGTGGGAGTACATAAAAGAGGGGTTGCACTGTCATCAGAAGTTCATATACTGATGAAATTTTCCAGTACCTGAACATTCACAAATTGTCAAAAAATGGCTCACAGATTTACATGAAAATAAATAAAAAAGCAACACAAAATTGGTGAGTTGAGGAAAACAAGTTAACGCATTATAAAAGCTAAATGAAGTTATCACACACTTTATTTAAATTCTGACAACCTTTTTTCAACCATCATGTTTGTAGGTTAGAATACTGAATACCTTTTCTTCTCAAGAGACTGTTGACATCTGTAAACAAGCGCTTCTGTATTTCAATAATGACATGCTTTTCATAGGTACAACCTCATTTTGCTTGTCACTTAATGAGCCATGTTGCAAATTACTATCCCACAACCCAGAATTTTAAAGAAAGTAGATGAGATTCTAATTTGCACACTGGAACAGATAAATTAAGATGCTTCTTCTGAAATGGGCCTAGCAGACCCCTTATAACTTGTAATTTTGCTTATTGATTGGTAGTAAGTGACTAGACACATAAATTAAAGGCTAAAGAGATAACAACATTTGGATAATAAATTGAATATACTCTAGACATGTTGCAATAGGCCTACATCTTATTACATCCTGCAATAATGAATTAATACTATTTTCATATTATGGAACATGAAATAAAAAGAATATACATATTACTTACCCCTCCATTTCTGATGGCGTTTCACAGTTGAAGTTGGCTTATCTGTATTTTTAGGAAGTAGTTGCAGAAATACTAACTTGCAAAGTAGCAAACCCAAAAGAAAAATTTCTTGATATACTTTGACTTGGAATTAACTGCCTAACATCTACAAAGGAATGTTGTTAATGACAAATGTTTATAAAATACATGTCTGCTTGTGCATGTAACAAATTGTTTAAATGAAATTCACTTAAACTATCATATTAAGGGTATGGGACTGCCTTGCACTGACTAGGGCACTGTAAGATACTTATTTTATAACAAGAACTAGCACCACGTATCAGAAATTTTGTAGAGTTTTCAGTCCAAGCAAGTTTTTTTTTGCTTTCTAATAATTATATTAAATTTCTCAACTGGAACTGAGCTAGGTAGAATGGTAACAGTTTATACTCTTGAATTAGACTATTTTGGAATTAAAGTATAAAACTCTTTTGAAACAATGCAGCCCAATATACAGTGTGAAGCTTCAAAATTATCTGTTTTGTTTATGTGCAAAGCAACAAAAAGGCATTTTTTTGTTATATTTAGTTGAATTTGAAATTTTAGTATAAGCAAGTGTTTTTTAATAACATCGATTGTGAAAGTAATATTGTAACTTAATTTACAGTAGAAAGCCCCAAAATCCCCTTTTTAGTTCATTTGTAAAGCCGCAAGATAGTTTTTTTCTTTTTAGTCCACAAGCCTTTTATTCTTTATTTTTTTTTTAGTAGCCTTATATTCTTATTCTCCAGTTAAAAAGGTAGAGAATTCTGCACTGAATTTTACAATTCTTATCAGTGATGCTGATCTCCATTTCATGACCTTCAGCCAGGATGTGCAATTAGGGCTTGGGGACCAGACATCCTATGCTTTCACACACCCTTCCTGTTTACCTTCCCCAGATTTCTTCAGAAACCCATTTATAACCAGGTTGATTATGGCTGAGCTTACAGAGTCACACCACTGATTCCCATTCAGACAAAATAACCAACAACACCAGGACTCCTACCCCTATCCTCCCAGACGAAGGGTTTCAAGTCTAGTGTGCCAACCACTCAGGTAAGATGGTCTAGCCGACAGCTAAAGCTTCAGAAAAATTCGCTTTGTTAATTTTAAAAACAAAACAGAAGGTCTTTTGTCCTTTTTTGTAATCTTTCACTTTTTATGTACTCCTGCAGTCCAATTCACTAATAAAATCAACATAATCACCTATAACATTAATTTACAAAGCAGCAAGAATGTTTTCTTTATGAGTAACTATTCATTTTTAGTTTATTTGAGTAATCTTGCAGTCTAATCCTCCAATTAAAGCTTCAGAATGAATAACTTTGCTAACTTTTAAGGAAAAAAGTTTTTTCTAATTTATTCAATCAGCTTTTTAAAGCTCCAGGATAAAATAGTAGAAACTAGATGAAGAATGGAGAGCAATGCAAGCTTACTAAATGAATAAATAACAACTATTTTATCAACATCTGTGTAAAATATGTTTCAGTCCCAAATGTTTTTTGTAGTGTGTTGCTTCTTTAAAATATCCTTTCCAATTCACGTTGTTGATTATCAACTTGGTCAACCATAGTTCAACATACAGAAGAAGCTGGCTGTAACATTCAGGGATAAGCAGTTTTACAAACAAAAGTTGGAATAAACTTTTTGTATATTTTTAACTTTGAATTAAAATTTATATTCTTACTTAAATCATTCCTAAAAGCTCATCACTTTATTTCACACCCCCACCCCTTAATCTGGAAATTTATAGCCCATATTAAATATACATGGATTTTACTGCTGCTTGTTACATATGATGTTACTTATTTTCTGTTAAATTAAAGTAGATTGTCCTGATAGAAAGTAGATGAAGAATGGAGAGCAATGTGAGCTTTCTAAATGAATAAATAACAACTATTTTATCAACATCAGTTTCAGTCCCAAAATGTTTTTTGCAGTGTGTTACTTCTTTAAGATATCCTTTCCAATTTATGTTGTTGATTATCAACTTGGTCAACAATAGTTGAACAGATAGATAGATAGATAAATATTTTATTTATTAAATATAAATAATGCTACAAAATACACCTGCACATATGCCTAGTGGCACAATTGAGCGCATTAAAAATTACAACAAATTATTAAACACTGTTATCAATTTAAATGAAAAAACAAGCCTCTTGGACAACTGCCCAAATACAAACAAGGTAAATAAAACCAAATTCAACCATCAGAGATAAACTTCCCCACCATTCTGCGAAACTGCCTGTAATCAGCGCACTCTCTAATACCCAGGGGAACAGAATTCCACACCTTCGGACCAATATGCCTCAAACTAAATTCTGCTCTAGTTGTTTGCCTAGACTCCTATGAGAAATTGAACCTGATTGATGTCGGATATGAATGACGCTGCGAGTTAAAAGGGAAAATTCCATGGAAATATGATGCTAACTGGCCAAAAACGTAATTGTGACATATCTGGGATATTGCAATGAAATGAAGTTGATGTAAAGAAAAAATTCCAGCTGATCCAAAAAGATGAGTAACAGAAGACTTATTATCAATCTGAAAAAGTATCCTTATCGCTTTGTTTTGTAAAACTTGAAGGGGTTTATAAACTGAAAGAAAAGTTGAAGCCCACACTGAAACATAATATAGAAAATAAGGGTGGACCAGAGAAAGGTTAATTGATTTAAGTATATTAACTGGAAAAACATGGCGGAGACAGCACATAATCCCAACATTCCTAGAAACTTTTACTGATACAGTTTTAACATGTTCATGGAACAACATAATTTTCATCAATAATTATCCCAAGATATCTAAACTGTTGAACCCGTTTCAGTTCCATATTATTTAAATAAAGAGAAGAAGATACAGAAGAAGTTGGGTGAAACAAGCATTCCTAAACAGTTTTAAAAATAAAAGTTGGAATAAACTTCTTGTAGATTTTAAACCTTAAACTAAAATTTATATTCTTACTTAAATCATCCCTAAAAGCTCATCACCTCACTTCACCCCCACCCCCCGAATCTGCAAATTATAGCCCAAATTACAAATACACGAATTTTACTGCTGCTTGTTACAGATGATGTGACTTGTTTTCTGTTAAATTAACTTGAAAAGATAGCAAAAAGAGAAGCAGTTTAGATTAGTAATTTATGCTCTTTTTATGATTAAATTTGTGTTTGAGACAATTCAACCACATCCCCACTCTCCTGATGGTCCAATGCATAGCCTTGGGCTATATACAAAACTAACAAAATAAAAACAGCACTATTAGATTCCTTATTTTATGCTCCTTTGCATAATAATAATTGTTAACCTGACAATGTACCCTCCCCCCTTGGTGGACAAATATTTAGTCCTAATAATAATAACAATTTATTTAAACCCTCTTTACATACATAAAACGCACTTATAGGAGTACAAAAATGCAGAAATAAAATAAAAATGGAAACAATAAACAATAAAAAACTCACAAAAAATAAACAACATCTCAGCTACTTAAGCAACAGAATTAAGCTAAACAAGTGGAAATTCAACAGTATTTTCTTGATGTTTGTGGAATCTATCCATAAGCTAGTCAATTTTTGAGGTAAAATAATAAAAAAAAACACATCTACTTGAACTGTACTGGTTGCAAGTCCAGAGCAGCAATTGCAGAAGATATTTGCAAAAATGGAAGAATAATGGAAGAATGTAATTTTCTTCTGCTCAAATATAGTGAAATAAAAACTCCACAGAGAGATGAAGAAGAAGAAATGCAGTGCAAAAAAAGGTTTTGTAAAGTCTGCCCAGGGTTACTTTGTGAAACTGGCCTTTAACTGTTTTAGTATTTTTAACATTTGATCCAAATGGGAGACCTATATAATCCAGAGAGGATGATGCAGAAATAATTTCTGGGCCATAATTGATAGCAATGGAAGATTATTGAGATGAACTGTAAACGAGAAGCTCACTTTTAAAGGAAGCGACTTGAAGCCCAATCTCATTGAGACAAGGATAAACTGTATGAACTGTATTTTAGAGAACCTGGAGACATCTTATAATAGAAGGATATTGTCTGCACAACAGAGGTGGCTGACATCAATATGGGGCTCAATTAGAAACGGAGGAATATTTTTAGTAATGGTTCTGATGGCATTATTGAAAAGAGCTGGACTAAGCATGGAGCCTTGTTTCACACCTTTCCAAACAGTGATGGAGCTGCTCAGCTGGCTACCTAGCCACACCTTATGGATGCATTACCATACCAATTCCATAAGAGACTGCAGAGACAAGGGTGTATTCCACTTCTCAATAGAGAAAAAATATATTTGTTTGATGTTCTTTCCATTTTTTCTCTGTAGTAAAGCTGATTTGCTGTTTAAACTCAAGGAAGGCTATCCAGTTTAGCCAGATTGTGCTGAATATTGGATAAAAAAAATATACTATTTTAAAGGAGTTTAAAATGTGTATAATAGTAGAACAAAACAAGATAGGCAAAATCTCATTAATGTAAACATGCTGCATATAATAAAGTAAATTTCATAGTTTTTTGTTTGTTTTTTTTTACTTCAATTGCCTGTATATCCCAAGCCTATATATGAAACCATAAGGCAGCTAGGGATGAATCGTCACAAATGCAAGTTTACTATAAAAAGAGCATAAAATTAGCAGTCTAAAAATATCTCTTTTTATTCTAACTTCATTTGAGAAACTGTTATTCTACAATATTACCTCATACTGTTTCCTTCAGGAGAGTGGGGGTATAGATTTAGTAGTCTGCCCCCTCACAAGGAAACACTATACAATTCTAAATATATTTTGAAAATCAAAAAATACTTTGACAAATTCTAAAATACTTGCTTGTATTATTCCTAAAATTACCTTAAATTACTATACCCTTTACTATATACACTTTACCCCCCCCCCCCCCATAGAAGTCAAATATATATTCTCTATGTATTTTTCCATAGTTGGATGCCATCAATTTTGCTTGTTTGCCATTGAATTAATGTTAAATTTACACTTTTTCATATAATTTAGCATGGGCGCCGGCAAGGGGGGGGGGCATGTCCCCCTGGAAATTTGGGACTATAAAGTAATTATGAGGAAACAAAAGGAAAAGAGCAGAATAGGGGGGAAAAATGTGTGTTGTGCCATTGTTGGCGGCCTGCCAATAGATTTCTACCCTTAATAAGGAAAACATGAGTTCTAATTTGTGACTGAGTGACCCGTTTCCCACTAACATTTTTTCTATATTGATTTAGTTGGAGTAAAAAAAAAAAAAAAAAAAAAAAAAAATCATTGTAATGAATGTTAAGTAAATAACGATCCTTGTCAATAATGAAAGTGTAAAAGCCTAACTTTTGATAACATTCAATCAAAGAATCAGTTTCTTATGGTGATCCTAAATATGTATTTGTTTATTAGTAATTAGTGCAGCTATTAGTGCACAAGAAAGTTCGTTTGATTGTAGAAAACACAAGGATAGCAACTTAATAAGGGGCAATTTCGGTAAAAATATACCTTCAACTCTTGCTTGATTTGCAAGAGTACCCATGAACTGATATATGAAGCCACTATAATCAGAAATGTTTCCCATGAACAGAATGCTGGGAATTTTTGTATTTTCCTCCTGAACGGATACGTTTTTTGTTTCATCATCGTTTATTTTTTTTTCCAGGAGTGATTTATCTAGTTCTCACTTTGAAAAAAATTTAATTTTTTACGCTTCTGAAGTATAAAGGTGTCAAAAATATTGGTTTTTGGTATTCTAAAAATGTTGAATTAAAAATGTTTATTTGATTTTCTTCATTTTAGTTTTAACGTTTTACTTTGAACAAACTACTTTGATAATGCGTTACTTTTTATAAACAACTGAGTCTAAAGGCATTAAATGTTTTTGTGTTTGATAACAAAGTTCAAAAATGTCAATCTTGTTAAAAAATATCAGTCCAACGCTTAGGCATTGCTCAACAGAACTGAATGCTGGGAGTTTATATCTTTGTTTTTATAAATAGGCTATTGTTTTGTGTATTTTTTGTAATTAATTACTTTTTTATATACTTTTACTTTAATTGACATATTTTTTCCATTGCCTTTCGAAAAATGTTTGTCTCTAAGCTTCATTAAATAAAAAGAAACAAGTTTCTTCAACTAAAAGTAAGGAGCAACATTAAAACTTAAACCGAACAGAAATTATTATGTATATTAGGGAGGTTGCTCTCCTCCTCAACACCTCGCTCTTCACGCTACAGTTTTTCTGCCCTTTAAAAAAGCTACCTATTGTTCTAATCAAACAACCCTGGTGTTTCACTTGTTTTTAAAGAATTGGGACAAAATTTGATTTTTAGCATAAAGAGTGAGGTGCTGAGGAGGGAGCAACTCCCCTTGTATACGTAATAATTTCTGTTCATTCAAGTTTTAATGATGCTCCTTACTTTCAGTTGAAAAACCTTTTCTTATTTAATTTCTGATCGTTTTTTAAATAACGCCAGGATACTTGGCTCCTACTCCACGGAAAAATCCCCCCTCCCAAAGAAATATCCTCTGGGCAATTCAAACCTGGCGAAAATTTGCCCGGACAATTACCTTTAACATCTCCACGGCTATAATTGAATCGGTAAAGAAAAAGCAAGACATATAAAGAATTTTTTTATATGAATTCTGGAAAATTCACCCAGTGAAAATTTCACCCCCTGGGAACTTCCCTCTCCATGAAAAATTCTCCCCGTGCAAAATACTTCCAACAGAAAATTTTTCCTCCACTCCCCACTCAAAAAATGATGTACGCATACTTCCCAACAACAACTAAAACAACAGGTAACTCTTATAACCTTAAAACCTTTCTCCAGGGGCTGTAGGGGGTCATTTTATCTCTAAAGACATAGTTATTGGGCCTTTCAACTATGCTAAAAAAAAGCTATCTCAAAATTTTCATCAGACGATTTTGGGAAAAAAGTGGCACGGGAGGGTGGTTTTAGGGTCATTTTATCTCTAAAGACATAGTTATTGGGCCTTTCAACTATGCTGAAAAAAAGCTATCTCAAAATTTTTATCAGACGATTTTGGGAAAAAGTGGCGAGGGAGGGGACCTAGTTGCCCTCCAATTTTTTTGGTGTTAAAAAGGGTACAATAACTTTTCATTTCCGATAGAATCAGCCCTCTCTCGACGTTTTAGGCTCACTGGATCAATACAATCACCAATGAAAAAAAAGAAGAAACAAATACACATGCATCCATGATCTTTATTCTGGCAAAAATTAAAAAATTCGACATTTTTGCTGATATGAGCTTGAAACCTCTACAGTAGGGTTCTTTGATAAGCTGAATCTGATAGTGTGATTTTCATAAGAATTCTATGAATTCGAGGGTTCTTTCTCCCTTTTTTCAAAAATCAGACAAATTTCTCAGGCTTGTAGCTTTTGATGGGTAAAACAAAACTTAATGAAACTTGTATATTTGGAATCAGCATAATAAGCCAATTCTTTTGATATATCTATCGGCAATTCCGTTTTTTAGGGTTTCGGTTACTATTGAGACAGATTGCTCCTTACTTACAACTTGTTACCATAAACTGTTTGATTACCACTCAAAATTCAAACAGAGATTATTGAAATATTGATTGTTTTTCTGTGCTACCAAAAGTATTGTTCTCACAAAACTTTACAGTTTCATGAAATGTAATTAAACAAATAGAAAAGGTTTTTAACTAAAGTAAGGTACTTTAAAGTACTTTGTATAAATAGAAAAAGAAAATAACACAATTCAAAATTACTGAATTTCCTGGCGGGACTGATGATGACCTGCCTTGCATTTTCCACCTCTGTGCTGGTAGATATGGGAATGTAACATATTAGCTGAATAGACAAACAATTTAATTAATTCCTACTCCCCCTACCTCTTTCAATATTTATCTGAAGCCTCATGAAGAGGAAGCAGTTTGTCCATTAGAATGTACTTTTTAAAAATCTACCCTACTCCCACCTAAACAGTGACTCATCCCCCCTCCCTTCATTACAGCTGATACGCAATTACAGATCACCAAATGTAGCCTATTTTATTCTCAAAATTTTAAATTGATGTAAATTCGTCCTCTTTGGAGTAAAGTTGTAGTTTGATGCCCTAAAATACCAAGAAAACAAGACTTTCCCTGGGCCCAATCTCTATGGTCACTTAAAAAAGAGATTTAAATTCACGTTTGAATGAGCTCCCTCCCAATTAACTTGAACCTTCGGTTTGATACAATCACCCATGTGAAAGACAAATAAACATGCATTGACAATGTTTCTTCTGAAAAAAAAATGTGAAACTCCACATTTTGAAAATTGGAGCTTGAAACCTCTATGGTAGGGTTCTCTGATATGATATATCTAATAAAGGGATTTTCAATAAGATCACTTCGCTTTTTTGGGAGTGTTTCACCTTTTTTCAAAAATCAGGCAATTTTTCAAAGATTTTTTTTTGGGGGGGGGGGGGGGGTAATAATAAACTGAAAGAATTGTATATATTTAGAAGCAGCACAAAAAAAAAACAATACTGCTGGTGTAGCAATTGTCATGAGAATCTCATTTTTAGTTTTGGTGAATATTGGTCCAAGTCCCTTTTTACTTCCAGTTTTTTTTATCACTAACTATTTGATAACATTCTATTATGACGAATTTTTTTAACCTGTTCATTTTATTTAGTGAATAGGACATTAAAAAGAAAGAGGGCTAATTTGACAGCTTGATAGTAACTTTAACCTGTTACAGCCCACTGACCTATTTATAGGACAGCTGGTTTTAAATTTAGTCTGGCTGAATTTATACTGAGAACAATTTGCTTTGAGTGATAAAAGCTTCCCTGGTGACCAAGCTATCTAGGTTAATTTTTCCAGGTCAATTGATCATTCATTATCAGATCAGTGGTGTTATTTAGGTCACAATTAGCATAATTGCACAATGGTTGTTTTCAAAATTCAGTAAAAATAGTGAGGGTTCTCCTAGACAGTAGTGGCTTTAAAAGCAGTTGGACAACTGTATATTTAACCGTATTCCTGAATAACAACAGACCTGACAAGTAAGTTCAAAGTTTTACGGCTTTTTACATTGATGTCATATTTATAGGACAGTGGGCTGTAAGGGTTGCTTTTTTGCACATGAAATTTCAAGAATTACGTTTTTATTGCTAATTTCACTTGAGATTAAAAAAAAAAATTATGAGATTCTTTGTTGTGACAACTTGGGGAAAACTTTATCTATGCTTTTTCTGGTTTCAGTCATAATTCTCTGCAGTTTTCTTCTGAGTGTTCACCTATGGATTTAGTTTACTTGTGATATCCATGTGTGTTTTTCTTGTTTTCTCTTATTATTAATCCGTTTTTTTCCTCTTTTTGATTGGGTATAAGTAAAATAACAATAATAATGTGGATTCTTTATCATCCTTCAGCTTTAGCCTATACATACTTTTCTATACATTTTTCTTCATCTTCCAGATTTCTAAAAATGAAGACAAGAAACCCCCACATTTCACTTAGCAAAGCTCTAGACCTCCTAGAAGACAAATAATTTGCATGTGAAGATATTCAGGTTGTTGTCCTGCCTCCTGATCCCAATCAAGCATCTGATGAAGATGAAGGAAATGACAACAACACGGCAGCTCTGATAGTAAATGACGTCCCAGGAACTGTTGAAGTGGATTTCAGACCAGGTCTTCTTGAAGAAGAACAATTTGAAGATCATCAAACCTCAGCTGATCATCAAAAATAATACTGAGATCCCTAATAGAGTTAACAGGGCACACCGACACGTCACCAATGAAGTACCAGTATGCCACATCTTTCATGAAGTAATGCATTACATGACATATCTTCTGGTTAACAAACATAGAATTTAAATTACACCATTTGAACAATGCTTCCAAATCTCCCTGTATAAATATTGCATCAACTGGGGAGGTGACACCTCTGTATAGCTTTACATCATCCACAAACACTTTAATGGTGCTGTGTTGGATTACCTGCAGTAAATCATTTATAAATAAACAGAATAAAACTGGTCCCAGGCAGCTACCCTGAGGGACCCCACTTAGAACTCCACACCCTTCAGATAGTGCCTCACCAACCTTCACTTCCTGTGTCCAATTAGTTAGGTAAACCTTAATCCAAGTCATGCATCTACATCCAATCCCATACTTTTGACATTTTTCCACCAGCAAGGATATCGAAACCTTGTCGAATGCCTTGCAAAAATCAATATAAATACAATCAAACTTTAGGCCTGATTCAGCCATCTTTTGAAAATCATTGATTACTTCTGTTAACTGCATGTTACACAATTGATTTTTTCGAAAACCATGCTGTGCTCCACAATTTCTATTTTTCAAAATAATTTTGGATCCAATACACAATTACTTTTTCCATAATTCTCGAAAAAATTGACATATTTGAGATAGGGCGATAATTTGTAAAATCTGACCTTGGTCCACCCTTATGAAGGGGTTTTATGACAACCTTTTTCCATGCAGCTGGGCACTTACCAGACTCTAAACAAAGATTAAAAAGAAATGCAAGTGGAGCCACTAAGGAAGAAGCCAGTTCTCACATAATAATATTTGAGACACCATCTATATAAGGGGCTTTATCAACAGAAAGCTGGCAGATAACTTATTGGACAAGCCCAGACCCTACATCAGAGTCATCATATTGTGACTCATTCTGTAACACAGAAGCTTCTGGTGCCAGTGATAAATTAGATATCTTATGGGTAGCAGGATTAACAAAAACAGATGAAAAGGTTTTTTTTAAAAATAGCTGCTTTTCTTTTATCATCATCAACAGTTTCACCAGTGACTGGGTCATTGAAGACCGTGGATGATGGCAACTGCTCTTTTTTGCCCCTATTCACATACTTCCAATGCCTTTTTGGACATTTTTGCATGCAACTAATTATTGACAATTCCACTGACTCAGTGTGTGACTGCAGGATCATTGTCACCCTATTTCTCACCCTCTTGTAAGCATGCCAAGATTCATCATCCCCAGCTGATAAATAAGCTCTCCAGTGTCTATTTAGAATCTCCAACAATTTTTCTTGGGCCTTAATGGGTTACATTTAGTTTTTCTTTCACTATTCTATTTTATTTATTTTTTTAATGTTTAAATATACAAGAGATTTAAGCTCAAGGGAGGACAATTTGTCCTGTTATGAAAGAGATACATTTTACATGGCTGTTATAAAATCAAAACATGGTATCTATGCAGTCAGGATGATTTTTGAGTATCTCTACTCCTTCTGTAAACTAGTCTAAGGTGTAGTAAATTGCATAAAGACAAGTCTACATCTTTTATAATCTACAAAAGCAATAAATCTTTCTGTAATTTTGGTTTGATTTTCTTTTAAGATTAAATGAATGATAGTTAAATATATTATTGATTAAATAAATCGAACCCTTTGTCAGGAATCCTTGTCGTTTAAAATTTACTGTATTTTGTTTCATTTTGCATGCAATTTAATTGCTCTTTTTATTTGAGAGTTTTTTCCTAAAAGTATTTAAAAATAAACTTATTCCTACAAAAAAAAATTCCTGAAATATATTCCCGGTCACCCAACCACCAGTGATTTGGCATTTGTCCCCCCCCCCTGGAAAACTTTCTGCTGGCGCCCTTGAAATGTAGCTAGGGAGAAAGTCAATGCATCACTTTGATGTGAATTAATCAGTTTTGTGACAAGGAACTTGTCACAGAGCTGAAAAGCATAGTAGCACACAGCAAGCAAAACCTGTGCATTATAAATGGTTGTATTCTACCAAAAAATGACAGAGATTGGCACCTGAGCAGCAGCATATACATTACTCCCATGCAATACTGAAGGATTCAAATGATAGAGATTATACATTTGATGTAAATAGTACTGCTAGCTTAATGTTTAATAAAGTGTCTGCTTATGAATATACCCCTAGGATATGCAAACTGGACTGCCCTAGTAAGTCTGCATTGATTTCTTACTCCTCAGTAGCTTCTAGATTAGTTAATATTCCTTAATCCCTTAATTGTGTAAGCCCTGAACCAAATTTGGTTGATTGTTCAAATGATGAAAGTTTACAGTGTAAATGCTGTATTGACAACACTTAGTAAACTTGAATGTCCTTTGAAGCCTAGTAAGTGTATGTCTGTCTTATTTACAAATAGTGATTTTCTCCTGGGCAAAATGGTAGAACTGCACACTCTTGCAACAAAAAGAGCTGACATTATTACAATTTGCAAAGTAAAACCTAAATGCTTATCCATAAAATTAACTGATGATCAGATTGTATGGAATAGGTATAGGGTACAAGGCTTTCAGCAACCTTGACAAAGATGATAAAGGTAGACAACCTTGACAAAGGTAGAGATATAATAACATATGTGAAAGACAATTTGCAAGTGAGCCAACTTAAGGTGGCTTGCAATGTTAAACCTTAGGTCAAGCTGATATGGTTAAAAATATGCATGCCAGGTTACTCTGTGACATTTGGATATGTTTATTGCAGCCCCAGTTCACCTAGTAGAGATGACTTACTTGGTGTGAAAAAATCAATAAGCCAACTAGTCAGCTATTCAAAGCATATGATAGTCACAGGAGACTTAATTTATTAGATATGATTGAATGGTGGAGATTTCTGTAAATAATGAGCAAGATTTTGGTGTCACTATTGACAATGAACTAAAATTTAGCACTCATGCTAAGAGATCTGCTGCTGGGGCTAGTTTGACCTTGTGACTAATTAAGCATACCTCTTAAATAATTAAGCATCCTCTTGTTCCCCTAAAGTCATCAGTCTTCTTTGTAAGGGACTTGTGCATCCTAAGATTGAAGTTGGAATGTCTCTTACCTCTCCATATTTTAAAAAAGACATAAAAGTTCTTGAAGATGTGCAGAGATGTGCTACTAAAGTGATATCTGGCATGCAAGAACTTTCCTACCCTTTAAGCCTATCAAAGCTGAATCTCCCTACACTTGATTACAGGAGAAATAGAGGGGAAGTCATTTTAACCTTTAAGTTATTGAGGGCTAATATTCTCCCACCATTATTCCCTACTGTTGGTATCAATTGAAAGACTAGAGGTCATCACCTGAAACTTGTCAAGCAGTCTACAATTTCTAAAATCTGTACTCAATTCTTCTCAACACATACTGTCAATAATTGGAACAAACTATCTAATGAAACAGTTACTGCTGAATCTTTTGATGTTTTTAAACAAAAACTAGATGCTGAGTGGTCCCCCAGAGACTTTAAACTCAATTGGGATGCTGCTGAAGATGCAACTGCATCTGGTCACCAGTGAACCTACATACAACTAGTCATCATTCTGGAGCTCTACAAGGAGAAATCCTTAGATTCCTCCTAGCTGCAATTTAAGGTAATTTCCTAAAATCTGAGGCAGAAAGTTATGGAGAAAATTCTCTCCTAATGTGTTTACTTTACATGATAATGATTAAACAAATAAGTAGAACAACAGGGAAATTTTTATACAAGACAGTGGAATGCAACTTTAAATGAATATTTCGACCCTATATCCAAGGGCTGTCCTCAGCAAAACAGACAAAGAGAATAAGAACACTATAAAAGAAACTTACATTAAAATTCAATCATTAAAAAAATGTTTTAAAACAGCCCTAATATCATTACTTCAAGGAAGTTCAACCAGGACTGGTACTCAAAACGAAATGGACAGAGAACAATTCATTCAGATGGAATTAAAATACTTACAGACCAGCTTTTAAAGCTAATCTCGCCTTCTTGGCAGCCATCCTAGAAGGTATATTCATAATAGGTTGAGTGGAGTTATTTACTGGTTTTTTAATATAATTAGTCAAATCATTTTTAATTAAATTTGTGTATAGGGCATTAAGCAAATATTCCCCCAAATCACTATTTAAAGAAATATTATTATTATTTTTGATTTTAATTTCAATTGCCTCTCAAACAACCTGTTTTATGCCTAAATCATTGCTAATAAGGCAAGTTTCTTCAAAAAGCATTTTATGACTAGGGTTAACAAATATGTGACTGCTTAAAGCAGAATCAAAGGAAATATTTGTACTATTAGAATTTAAAGCTTTACTTATGTCATCTTTGTGTTGTTGCAGGCGTTTTTCTAAATTTTGATGGGTTCTACAAACATAAAAATGGCCACAGTCACATGGTATTTGATAAACCCCTCTCTGGCGAGTAACTGGGGTTATATCCTTACCAGAATTTAAGAAATTCATGATTTTAAAATTATTTGTAAATACAACATAAAAATTATTTTGTGTGCAAACTTTTTTTTAAACTTGTAGTGACTTTTGGAATATATGGAGGGAAAATATATTTGAGGGCTTGACAGGAACTTCACACTGCAAAAGACCCTTAATTTTACGGGAGTGTCTTGCCAATCTTCAGCTAATTGTATTGTTAATAAAGACAATAGGATAACCATTTCCAAAAAGTATGTCTCTAATAAAATTTAGTTCATCAATGTAGTTGTTCTTGACTTTGCCAAAGCATTGGATAGTGCATCACAGAAGACTGAAAATGAAGCTACATATTATTGGCATTAAAAAAATTGCAACCAGCTGGATAATGACCTTATTGATAAGTAAAAAGCAAGTGGTCAAGGTTCATGGTGGTGGAGGCTGGTACTTCTTTTCTGAAATTCCAACAATCATAATGGAGTTCCACAAGGTACTGTGCTTGTGGCCATCATTGTTTTAATGTCTATATTAATGATACCCCGCATATAGACATAAATAAACCAAGTCTTTGTGCTGATGATTTTAAAACCCTTGACCCAGTAAATGTGGAAATTACCTTACCAGCTGATATTGACACTTTTTCCAAATGGACAGAGTTGGCACTTTGAGCTGAAAATCAAAAGTACAGAGCTATCCATTTTAGGAAAACTAACCTTGGCAGGGGTGTCATTTGGGGGTGGCAAGGGGGGCAGTTCCCTCCCCCCCCAATAATGTGGATAAAAGAATATTATACATCCCATGCCCTTTGACTATCCAGATATGGACCCTTCTTGCCCCCCCCCCCCAATAAAATGATGGAGATTTGAACCTGAACCTTAGTAATGTATATAGTATGAAATCAAATAATACACAACCTCAACTTATTTCTCCAACCAGATCTTGGGCTTATTATAGGCTGTATAACAAGCTGAGATCCACATCCTACACAAGAATGGTTGCTGGTAAGGCATCACAAAGACTGGGGTCAATAAAAAAGACAATCTCCTTTAAGTTCCACAGACCATGCTTAAGCTGTAAAAAGCCCTAGTTTAGCCAGTCATAGAGCATGGAAAGACTGTTGTCTCCCTTATTAATAAGGATGATGTAGTTGCAGATCAAGTCTATTCAAAGAAAGGCCACAAAATGTATAGAAGGGTGTAAAAATCTTAACATCCTGCAAGATTAAGAAAACTTAAGTACCTTCACTAGTTTTTAGAAAGCAAAGGGAAGACATGAAGTTGGCTAAAAACCCATTGACACCTCTCTCTCTATCTCCAACTAGACAGTTAGCTGAACACTAGAGGCCATTCATTGAAGTTGTCTCAGAAGATAGCCTAGAAACATACAGCCACACTAGCCTCGCCTAGATAGCCTAGAAACACTTCTTCTCTAATAGAATTGTGTCCTGCTGGAAATCATTGACAAATGAAGTGATAATAGCCATGGTGCCCATAAGCTGAATTCCAGAGGGGGGGGGGGCAAACCTCATCTAATTGGCACTTTTAATGCTATATAATAGAAATCTCAGATCAAAAATATAAAAATAAGGCAGCATCATTCAGCCAGCCCCCCCTCCATTATTAGCACCCATGGTAACTGCCCTTACCACCAAATACCTTGAAATATGGAGTTGATTGTGACTAGGAGATTTGAGTCATTCCCATTACTCACTAGTGCCATTATAGGATTTAGCTTAATTGCTAGACAGTGTGATTTATGGTAATTACTTGATGCTTTTATTTGTGCTCTTTCTAAATATATTAACCATTTGTGGGGTAAATTCCATTTCAAGCCCTTAATGGGGCCACAAAAGGTAACTAACTACCTTGTCTATAATTTTTTAACTATGATGTAAATTAACAAAATTAGTTAGAACTTATTAAATATTGAAAATTAGCTTTAAAATGAGTCATGATGTTTCATTGCCCTGCTAGCAATATAGAAAAAAAAACAGAACAAAAAAGGAGGAAATATCAGTGCTATAGCCTACCTATGCAAAAATGTAATTTTCCTTGTTGATCCGTGTGGGGGCTGTTAGTTTCTTGTTTAGAATTTTCAACAATGGTGGTTTCAATGGATTAATTTTTGTTTTGCTGTAATACCTTATTTGAGAAGTTTGAAGCTCTTTTAAAAAATCCTGCAAATTTGCTATCAAAATAATATTTTACTGTTAAGACTTATGGAAATAATAATTACTATTACTAAATCAGCTTACAAATGGCAGTTTTTCTTCTCACTAGACAGTTTTCTTTATATATGTATCTTTAAACTATTGGTTAGTTATATTAAGTGTAGCCTATATGAAAAAGAAAAAATTTACCAGATCAATTCAAAGAAAGAGTCACATATATAAATTCATAGAGGTTGTATAATTTGGGCTATATATTTAAGCATTATGTAGGGGGTTTGATCATTCCAATATTACTCATTTGGCAGGCCTGATTGCTTATCCCTAAAATTCCACAAGACATAGGCCAAAACAACTTCAAATGCAGTAGAATCCCTACTTGAAATGATTTGAATTAGCCTAGGCTAGCTTAGTTGTTGGATAAGCAACAACTACAAACCCTTAAAAATGCATGATTAAGAGACTATAAGCTAATTGTAAAACATGATGTACTTTCAGGGCAGAGGCACCAATTGGGAAGGGGACAATTATCCACCTAAACTTTGAAAATTACTGTGAAGTTACTGCTACCCCCTATTTTAGGTAGCCTATGTTTGCTCAATGTTGTTTTTTTGTATCTTCATTAAAAACAAACAAAAAAAAAACAAAATTCCTTGCCCTCCCCCCCCCCTACATTTTTGTGATTTGGCACTGCTGCTTGAGGGGTTATTACACATGCCATGCTTACAGTGGAGTATACATGATTAATTTTGTTGTCTTTTTGCCTGTAGTGTTTTGATTGGAAAGTTGTCTGACAAGTATTGTTATTATCTTTAACAGGTTAAATCCTGGGAATTTAATATTAACCAGATAAGTCAACTAAGGGGTGCTTAATGCACTAAAGGAGGGTGTTGGTAGGCCTAAAGTGAAGTGCTTTTAGGAATGATAGGCTATAGCCTAGCCTATGGAAGTACATTAAAATATGTTCTCAGAATTTTGTATTGTTTCATTTACAGTAGGCACAATACCCTGACCTTGACCAAAAAATGATTTCATAGCCTACCAATAGCCTATCTCAAAATCATTCTTAAAATTTTGTCTAATTAACTTACTTCTTCCATTAGCAGGGCTGCCAAGTTATTTCGGAAGCAAATTGTGAGGGCCAGCAGAAACAAATATGAAGTCATATTCTTCTGGCTGGACTGCTGATTTTGAATTTGTGTGAGCGGACATTATATAAACTATCAGATTATTCTTGAAGTAGTAAACGATAGCCTATAACGTCAAAATGACAAATTCTGGGCCTTACAATTATTCATATATTTTTAAGTATATTATTATTGGTGATATGGGTGTTGGCAAGTCCTGTCTCCTACACCAATTTACCGAAAAGAAATGTAAGTTTGGTGTCTTTATTTCTGGACTGAACCCAATAATTTAGGATAGGCTAGACAAGAACCAAGGTAACACAGGTAAACTTGCAGTTTTTGATCAATTTGCAGAAGACCAACACTCCTTCCAATTCAATTGATAATTGTTAAATATTTACCAAATCATATTGAGTTACAACTAAAGTGAATATACCACTTGATGCCCTTTTTTATGCTCTTTACAAATATAATAATCACTTTTGTCAGAAATGAATTTTAGCCCCCACCCCTATATATACCAATTCAGGGTATATTTGCACATTAGGGGGGCTGGGGTAACTTTAGGCTATTTCTGATGTAAATGAGAGGTAAGTTTTAAGTTTAAACTTTTCCCCCACCCCCCTAATATGCAAACATAGGCTTTAGGCCTATCCTACCCTGAATCATGGTTGCAGGGGGGGGAGGCAGCTGCCCCCCCCTAGACCTTCAAATTTACATTAGATATGGCTGAAAAAGCAGTTGATAAAACTCCATCACACTGTCAACTGCCCCCCCCCCCTAGACAATATGCTGCCCATGCCCTGAATTGGTATATAGCCTATAGGCTAGGGGTAAAGTTCTATGAAATAAGAAGTTAGGACTAAAGTGAATACACCATTCAATGCCTTTTTTTATGCTGATTATGAATATAGGCCTAATAAGCATTTCTATCAGAAATGAATTTCATCCCCCCCCCCCCGAAATAGGCTATACCTAACCTAACCTTGAATTGGCATATATAGGGGGGGGGATGAAGTTCATTTCCGATAGAAATGATTATTATAGCCTATTTGTAATCAGCATAAAAAAAAGGCATTGAATGGTGTATTCACTTTAGTCCTAACTCAATAAAATGATTTCATAGAACTTTACCTATATAGGGGTGGGGGCTAAAATTAATTTCTAGCAAAATGATTATTATCATTTTTGTCAGAAATGAATGTTAGCCCCCACCCCTATATATACCAATTCAGGGTATATTTGCACATTAGGGGGGCTGGGGTAACTTTAGGCTATTTCTGATGTAAATGAGAGTAAGTTTAAACTTTTCACCCACCCCCCTAATATGCAAACATATATCCTACCCTGAATCATGGGTGCAGGGGGAGGCAGCTGCCCCCCCCTAGACCTTCAAATTTACATTAGATATGGCTGAAAAAGCAGTTGATAAAACTCCATCACACTGTCAACTGCCCCCCCCCCCTAGACAATATGCTGCCCATGCCCTGAATTGGTATATATAGGGATAAAGTTTTATGAAATAATATTATTGAGTTAGGACTAAAGTGAATACACCATTCAATGCCTTTTTTTATGCTGATTATGAATATAATAAGCATTTCTATTAGAAATGAATTTCAGCACCCCCCCCCCCCTATATAGGCTATACCTAACCTAGCCTAACCTACCCCTTACTTGGTCTATTTAGGGGGGGGGCTGAAATTCATTCCCTATATAAATGCTTATTAGCCTATATTCGTAATCAGCATAAAAAAAGGCATCAAATGGTGTATTCACTTTAGTCCTAACTCAATAATATGATTTCATAGAACTTTAAATATATAGGGGTGGGGGCTAAAATTCATTTCCAGCAAAATGATTATTATATTTGTAAAGAGCGTAAAAAAAGGCATCAAGTGGTATATTCACTTTAGTCATAGGCTAACTCAATAATATGATTTGGTAAATATTTACCTGATAATTTTTGTTTCAAATATGCTAATTAGGTCTAGTACCCTTTCACTTGTAATTACATTGACTGGCATTCACAGGACTTGTCCTTATTGCTGGCAAGTGCAATTTCATAATAGAGGCCTATGCAGTCTGGCCTTCTCAAAATGGAAAATTAAAATTTTGAAAATAACTTTGAACAATTTTGTCATCACCTATCTCCTCTGCCCACCCCCTAATGATCATAGAGCCCAAATTGTATAGCCTATTCTCCATGAATTTTCCCAGCACTTGATTCTATGAAAGTTTTTTTTTTTGCTGTGTGTGTATGGTTTGCTATAAAATGTAGGTTAGGCTGTTTTAAAGAATTCCAAAAGACCCTTGATGTAAAATCTAGGCTATCTAACAAGATTAGAATGGATGCTTACATTGTACCTGTTCATAAAAAAACTGCAAACATGTGAGGCCTACAATTATTGACCAATTATTCTCACCTTGGGAGTAGGGCTAGAGAAAGTCCTTGAAGACATAGTAAACTTGGTAAATTTTTGGCAGTTCATATTATTGACTTACAAGTAAAGTAAACATACCACTCAATGCCTTTTTTTATGGTCATTACAAATATAATGATCATTTTTGGCAGAAATGAATTTTACCCCCACCCCTATGTATACCAATTTAGGGTGTATATTTGCACATTAGGGGGGCAGGAGTAAAGTTTAAACTTACCTCTCATTTGCATCAGAAATAAACTTTACCCAACTCCCCTAATGTGCAAATATATACCCTGAATTGATATATATAGGGGTGGGGGTAAAATCCATTTAAAAAAAAAATTATTATATTTGTAATGAGCATTAAAAAAGGCATCAAATAGTATATTTACTTTATTTGTAAGTCAATAATATGAACTGCCAAAAATTTACAGTAAATTACCTTAAATTGCAGCTCAGAGCAAAATTAAGGATTTTAATCCTTGTAATGCTCCATTATGACTTCAATGGGTTGTTTTCTAAATTTTCGTTGAGAACTCAGCAGCTTCCCAGTTGTACAGGAACTCTTGCTGTAGCCATTCTTTGTCTAGATTTTTCTTGAATTGCACCTGTTGAATCAGCAGCCACTGTATTTTCAGAGAGTAGATTCCACAAGTTTGTTACTTGTTGGCTGAAAAAACTCAACCATTATAGAACATCTAAATATAAACAAGTTACAATTGCCCTGCCCACATGGCTTCTGTCTTAGTTGATACAAACCTTGGCCTAATTGACACCTAATTCCAAAATAATGACCCCCAACTTAATTCCAACTTATGACCCCCAAAGTACCAAAGACATCCAAGCAGATCTTGACACATTCTCAATATGGGCAAAATCTTGGTGACTAGAATTTCATAGAAAGAAATGAAATGTCATATATTCTGGAGCAAACAATCAACAAAGTCAGTACTTTATAAAATATAGCAATTTAACCTTTGTAACATAGGTTGATGGCAAGTCAAAATTCAATCTACATACCAATAAAATAAAAGTTCAAAATAGGGATAAAATCCTTTATAATAGACAGTGTATAATAAATTTCACAAAAAATACCAGATATTTTGGTCACATATACAGTGACTGTCATCAGTAGTAAAACTACTGATGACAGTCACTGTATATGTGACCAAAATATCTGGTATTTTTTTGTGAAATTTATTATACACTGTCTATTAAAAAGGATTTTATCCCTGTTTTGAACTTTTATTTTATTGTCATGGAAAGGCAGTGTGGTCTCCAAAATTATCAACCTACATACACAGTCTGTAGTAACCAAAGTCAACCAAACTCTTAGTATAAAAAAAGAAAATATTCTGCATTAGATCCCCAGCAGTGATTACTAAGCTCTTAAAGGGCCTGATTTGACCAAATTTACAATTTGGGATGTCCATTGCTACTCAATCAAGCTTGAATAACCAATTCTGGGATCTGTAAAGTGTCAAATAACAAAATGTATTAGGAATTTTCAGAATTTGTCATATCCTACCTGCCTCAAAAGACTCAAAATAACATCTCTCATGCACCAACATAAGCAAGGGGATGTATTAATGATGCACAAGTTGATCTGCAACCATGATATTATTTCAAACCTGTTCTGGGTAGATGGCTATTCAAGAAAAAGAGCCCCCCCCCCTCCCCTCCCCAAAGCTCTACCAGAAACATGCTAATACCAGACTGCAAAATAGTTTTTTCCAACTAGGTGGTTGTCCCTTCAAACTCACTTAGCCAGAATAAAGTCATGCCCCCTAGTACTTAAACCTTCAAGTCAGTTATTGACACTGAATGGTGGAGCCAGCCATTACACACAGTTTGGGATGCCCCTGATGAGCTGAGTCACCATCATTATTGACTGACATCTACAGGATTCATCCATATTGCTGGCAAGTGTGATTTAAGGTAAAGAAAAGAGTCACCTATGAAAAATTAATGGAGAACATATAATTGAGCTATATATTTGACCATTAGCATTTCCTTCTGAGAAGACCAACCTCTAAACTAGTAGTTCATTTTCAGGTCTACCTAGTGGCTCCTAGAAAAAACACATTATAGCCATTCATGAAAAGAGCAAAGCATTCAAATATACACTATATAAAAATCCTTAAAGGATGCCAATAATAACAATTTTCCAAAAATAAGTGCAGAGCACAGTTAAAATGCTACAGTATAGGAGATATATACAGATAAATAAATGGACTCTTTGAGCTTTAGCACATTATGAAAAATTGCCAGTATAAACAACTTGCAATTTTGCAATTAAAGATGATTTTGGCCAAGGATATTACATTATATTGGATATAGCCTAACCAGAACTGTATATGAAAGATTGCTAAAATGAATAAGAAATTTATATGTCCCTTCAAGGTTGAAAAAGGTGCTAGATGATAGCAGTTTCTCCTATATATACAGTAATAAAGACCCTACAGAAATTGAGGGGGTTTTCCTTGGGGGTTCAAAGTCTATGCTATTAGACCAGGATATTCAGTATTGGACTGGTGATACAAATGCTTTGACTTGTTTGTTTTTCTGTTGAAGTGTTATAGAGTTTTGCTGAAAACTACTGTGTTAACCTAGAATTATCAATTAGGTACAATATAGTTTAGATTTAGGTGCATATCAACTGTCTACCACTAGTAATTAAATAGATATATTCTAATTTTACAAATAAATGCAAAATGGTTTAATAGCAAGAATAATGAACAGCTACTGGGAATCCTTGAATCAACTTCTCTTACTTACAGAGTGGCAATAGGTACTTTTATTAAAAAAATGTAGAGGGTAACCTTTGGAGAGGAAAGGGGAAGTTTTTTCTTTTATTTTATCAAAGCCTTTTGTCTTTGTATGTGGCTTAATCAGCTTTGAAATGCACATGTATGTATGTATAGAAATAGTTAATTTTCAATATTTGCAGTGTCTTTAGTTCATAAAGGTAGGGTTTTCTTGGATTCTATTAGACTGCAAGCCAAACTGTCTTTATTTAAGTTCCAAATATTATTTTAGGTGGCAGTAACTGATGTATTACCTTATGTTGTGCAAAACTGTCTTTGTTTCAAATTGAAACTTTTTTAAGGCAGTAGAAATGGATAAATTCCCTTATTTAATCAAAGTAATTTAGAAATATAAGAAAAGCAAATGAGAAGAATCATGTACCCCTTTGAGCTATAATTAGTGCCAGAATAAACCAGTATTAGCTACAGTCTCAACTCATTGTACTTGTGCCTAGAATGTGATCATACTGGAAAAGCATTGATCTGAAGTTATGAAAATGTCAAAGATGCATCTACAGTCTAAAGTAGGGTAAAAATGGAGGTTAACAGTTACATCTAGGGTACATGGTTCAGTTGTGTATTTTGTAAGCAGGGCTATCTTTAGCCAAGATTAGGACAAATTTTGTAGAATTCTACATCTAGAGCATTTTGCTGTTTTGGAAAGTTGTTGAGCCATGTAAATAATTAAATAAAAAAAACAAGTTTTTTTAACTGAAAGTAAGGAACGACGTTAAAACTTAAAACGAACAGAAATTATTCCGTATATGAAGGGGACTGTCCCCTCCTCAACACCTTGCTCTTTACGCTAAAGTTTTTTTATTGTTAAAAAAAATAGAGTTGTGAGAAAGTCAAACTTTAGCGTAAAGAGCGAGGCGTTGAGGAGGGGACAGCCCCCTTCATATACGGAATAATGTCTGTTCGTTTTAAGTTTTAACATCGTTCCTTACTTTCAGTTAAAAAAACTTGTTTTTTTTATTTAATTTTTGAACGTTTTTGAATTAATGCAGGTTTTGATTTTGGCTCACCGTACATGAATAATTAAAACAAAATTTGCATATTATATTTGGTTAAATGGCTTTCTCGAAACTTGTTTAATTTTATTTACGAACGTTTTTATTAGTAATAAATATACGTAACTTAGAATTAACTTACGTAACGACCTTCTATATTCATAAATTTTTAACACGTATATTAGGGGGTTCGCCCCCTAGTCAATACCCTGCTCTTTAAACTATAGTTCAATTTTTTTTTTTCCAGTTCTTTAAAAATGACCTCTTAATCACAATCAGTTGATCAGTTGAAAAACTTTTTTTTTTTTTTTAATTCCTGATCTTTCTCTTTAATAATGCTGGGAAATCCGGCGCCCCCTTCATAGCAATGTCCCTTCCCCCATGAAAACTTCCTTCATGGAAAGATCCTTCCATATAGCCCCCGACCCGCTCCGTCCCCCCACTACCAGAAAAAATCTCCTCTGAAAAATTCTGTATACTTCCCAATAACCAATACTATATGTTAACATTGAGTAAAGTTCATAACTTTCAGCCCTCCCCCTGGTGACTTTGGGGGATCAAGTCATCCTAAAAGACATTTTTATCATATTTTCGACCATGCTGAACAAAATGGCTATCTCAAAATTTTGATCGGGTGACTTTGGGAAAAAAATGAGCGTGGGAGGGGGCCTAGTTGCCCTCCATTTTTTTTTGGTCAATTAAAATGGTCAATTGAACTTTTAATTTCAGTTCAAATGAGCCCTCCAACTATTTTATAGTACCAATGGTTCTATACGCAAACCCCTGGGGAAAAAAAAAAAAAAACAAAAAAAAAAAAAAACAAACAAATAAACACGCATCCGGGTTATTTATTCTGGCAAAAAATAGAAAATTCCACATTTTTTTTGATAGGAGCTTGAAACCTCTACAGTAGGGTTCTCTGATACCCTGAATATGATGGTGTGATTTTCATTAAGGTTCTATAACTTTTAGAGGGTCTTTCCCCCTTTTTTCGAAAATCAGCCAAATTTTCTCAGGCGCGTAACTTTTGATGGGTAAGATTAAACTTAATGAAACTTACATATTTGAAATCAGAATTAAAATCTGATTCTTTTGATGTATCTATTGGTATCAAAATCCCGTTTTTTAGAGTTTCGGTTACCATTGAGCCGGGTCGCTCCTTACTTACAGTTCGTTACCACGAACTGTTTGAAACCTTCAACCTTCAGGTATATTACCTATAGCCTAAATGAGAGCCCCAAATGTGTCGAAGAAATTATTTTAAATGTTTATAAAGAGTCTACTTCTCTTTTACTTTAGTCCTTTGAAAGGCAGGTGAGCAGTTCTAAGGATGTGAGCTAGATTTTAAGCCATTTTTTTTCAGGACTGGTCCTTGCACTTATATTTTTAACCTTTGTTGTAGAAAAAAGGCATAGGTATGAGGTTGAAAGCACCTTTGTAGACAGAAACAGGTCAAGGTAACCAACTCTCCCTCTGACTTGAGTGTAGTTTTGCTTTTTCTACATTTATACAAATCTATCAAGGAAAACAAGAAAGTAAAATTGTAGTTTAGTGGCTTTTTGCTGACATAGAAAATTATTTAGGTAGGTGAACATAACTTTAAGGAATGGATAAATTATTCAGACCCCGGCACCGTTCCGATAAGGGAAGACCGACGGCAGCGGGGCCAAAAGTAGCAGCGGTGGCGCGCTGCTGGCACGCCAACAATGATTTTTTTTTTACACTGATGCTGACGCCATCAATGTTGATCACAAACATTAATTTTTTCATCAGTCTTTCTCAAATCCCAGCTTGAATTTACAAAAGATTTTGGCCTATTCATGAGTTAAAACTTTGCAAGTCACTGGCTGGATGCTGGTCTTCTTTGATATTCCTCAAGAGAAGTAGAAATCTGGCAGAAATAAAATGGCTGTGGCATTTCAGAACCCTTGCATAATAAATGAAATACTAGACTATAGATTGGCCATGGCATTCAAGAAGATCCAATGAATCTAATTAAAAGGGAGCACATACAAAAGCCAAGTAAGGCCAGTAGCCTGTAAGAAATCCAAAAATACCCAAGACAAAAAATAAGTCCCAATGGGGGTCCTGGGTCTATAGAAATATTTCTATGGTTTCCCTGAGAATTTGATATCATTTTCTTCTGTCTCTGCTTTAAATGAAAAAAATAATTAGTTTTTGGCATCACTGCTTTCAATTAGAAAAAAATGTGGTATTATCATTTAAAAATGATAGCCCCATATCCCCCCCCCCCTCAATAGGCAGTGACATACAAGTTTTTTATAAATCCTATTTTTGACGTCACTTCTGTTTCAATCTTCAATTCCCCAACCTTGTACATAGTCTATAGCTAAATTTTGTCTCAACAGAAGGTTTTTTGGACGGGGGGGGGGTAAAATATCTTCATAAAGAAGATTGTATTTTCTTTAATCTATCAGGCATTCAATAATTGTGTATTAAACATTAAGAAAATGTATCTCAAAATAGCAAAAGAAAACAAAATTCTACAAACTTACAATTCAGCTGTCACAATAATCTATTGGCTATCAATTTCAAAATCCAACTGAACCTATGTAGTGTATGCATTCTGTTCAACTTAAAAATAAAATTCTTGGCTACAAATAATATAAGAATCTTATAGGAATTGGGAAACTACATTCAAAATGGTTTAATCTCATCAAACAGTTTGTGGTAACAAACTGTAAGCAAGGAGCAACCCAGCTCAATAGTAACCAAAACTCTAAAAGACGGATACCAATTTTGATACCAATAGATTCATCAAAAGAAACGGATTTTTATGCTGATTTTCAAATATATAAATTTCTTTAAGTTTAGTGTCAAAAGTTACAAGCCTGAGAACATTTGCCTTATTTTCGAAAAAGGGGGGAAAACACCACTTGAAGTCATAGAATCTTTATGAAAATCCCACCATCAGGTTCAGTATATCAGATAATCTTATTGTAGGGATTTAAAGCTCCTATATGCAAAAATATGGAATTTTGTATATTTTTTTTCTGCAAGACAAAAGATCATGGATGTGTGCTTATTTGTTTGTTTTTTCTTCCCAGGGGTGATTGTATCTACCCAGTGGTCCTAAAATATCGTGAGAGGGCATAATCAAACGGAAATCAAAAGTTCTAGTGCCCTTTTTAAGTGACCAAAAAATTGAAGGGCAACTAGGCCCCCTCCCACGCTCATGATTTCCCCCAAAGTTACCAGATTAAAATTTTGAGATAGCCACTTTGTTCAGTATAGTTGGAAAATCTAATAACTATGTTTGTAGGTGTAAAATGACTTGCCACAGTCCTCAGGGAAAGGGCTTCAAGTTGTGAACTTTGTCCATTGTTTACCTATAGTATTTTTCATTGGGAAGTATACAGCCATTTTTTTTCGGGGGGGGAGGGGGCTTGTGCTTGGGGTAGATTTGTAAGGGGAGAATCTTCCTTTGGGAGGGAAATTTCTGATGAGTGAATATTCTAGGAGAAACGTTACACTGGGGAGTTTTGACAGAATTACTTTACGAAATTCTTTTTAATTGTCTTACATTCTTTTTGCCAAATTTTTTATATGGCGATATTCCAGGGGAATTATCCAGGGACTTTTATCTGTGTGTTTTGTTTCCTGGGAAATAATTTCCAAGGAAGGGGGCATTTATGGAGTGATCAAGAAACTGATTATAGATTAAAGTCTTAATCCAATGAAAAAATGCTAAGGAGAATTTTTCAGGGTGATTCATATGCAAACCATTTTACATAGAGGGGCGGGGTATTCTCAGTGAGGAAGGAACTGTCTGGAGGGAATTTGATGGGGGGGGGGTGCACTTTACATTGGATGAAATTTCCACAAAGGAGTTTTCCGTGAGGAAGGGGGGGGTATATTTCATAGAGGGTGAGCCAAGTTCACCAACATTATTTAAAAAACAAACAGAAATTATGCCATATGTGAGGGGTTGCTCCCTCCTCAATACCTTATTCTTTACACTATAGTTTGACTGTTATATTAGAATAGGAAGGGTTAGAATAGGATTGTTTAATTAGAATAGGAAGCTTTTTTAAAAGTGCCTACAGCTTTAGCGTAAAGAGCAAGGTATCGAGGAGGGGGCGACCCTTCATATCCAGAATAAATCTGCCAAAATTAATATACAAATTACGTTTTAATTTTTCATGCACGGTGAGCCAAAATCAGAACCTGCATTAATTGAAAAACATTCAGAAATTAAATAAAAAACAAGTTTTTTAACTGAAAGTAAGGAGCAACATTAAAACTTAAAACAAACAGTAATGATTCTGTATATGAAAGGGGCTATCCCCTCCTCAACGCCTCACTCTTTACGCTAAATTTTGACTCTTTTTCACCACTCTACTTTTTAAAACAATACAAAACTTTAGCGCAAAGAGCGAGGCGTTGAGGATGGGACAACCCCTTTCATCCACGGAATAACTGCAGTTGTTTTTAAGTTTTAATGCCGGTCCTTACTTGAAGTTAAAAAAAACTTGTTTTTTTTTATTTAATTTCCTAAAGACAATACTTTTTTCAACACATGAAGAACCGTGTATATTGCAATTGGATATGTCTAATTTATATGTGAAGCACCACAACAGACTAAAATTAACGAACAAGAGAGCAGTGAAGAATTATGGTATAAAAATAAATATTTGGCAGGGATAGTCACTAGGGATAAATCACTAGGGGTGGCACCATGATTGGGTGATTTTCGGAGATTCGGGGAACCAAATTTTTTCGGAGTGACACATAGATTTTCGGGGAAATCCCCGAAAATTTGGGGATAGTGCAAGCCCTGCTTGATTCCTAATCAGGAAAATCGAAATACTTAACCACACGAGAAAAGAAAAGCTCCGACTTTGTGGTTGACGCAATAAAGAATTACAGCAAAATTAATTCAAAGTCAGCCGAATGCCACTGCCTCTGCCCGTGGTGGAGCGCCGGCGGCATTGCGACACTTCGGCGGTAGTCAACCGTGCCTCTCGTTGGCGGCGTTCGGTCGATGTGCCGGCGTGGTGCTGGGGTCTAGATAAATTACAGTCTCAGAAGATATTTTAAAGCTCCTTTGTCGACTTCTCCCCAACCTGTGAAGGTTTAAATTATCTATGAAGACAATATTCCTGTAATAATGCAGAAAAAATTGAGATTCTGCTTTTCTTGCACTAAGGACTTTCGTAATGGACTTCCTTGGGTTTAAGCCCTTTAATGAGATTAGGTAATATATATATCCAGGTGAAATATAGCCTACATATTTTCAAGGGCATAGACATTTTCAATATTATGTACCCCTGCAAAGTCCTTTGACCTGGATCAAAAGGAGGAAGAAAATAAAACAAAAATAAAAACTCCACTGTGTTCAAAACCAAATTCAATTTTTTTTTATAAATTGAAGTGCTGTTTTACTTATAAATGTTACAAATCTTACAAGTAGGGAAAGAGTGGAGGTATGGGACTTAGGAAACATTCACAGACCCTTATGGATGCTTCAGGCTTATTTCTGAAAGTTCTGTTCCTCTGGTACAACTTTTTCCAACTCAGATGAGCCTGAAGCTCCCAGTGAGAGTGATTGAATGAATGTGGAACTATTTCATACTGTGCTATTTTTGAACCTGTGCTCTTACTTCAGCTACTATTCCACCATTCAATTATCTATATGTATTAAATTAAAATAAAGACTGGGTTTAAAAACTGATTGTATGTGTGTTTTTTATATATTTTTTTTTATTCTTTATTCTCATCTCATCAATGTAAACAGAACAATTCAAAAAGGGAAGTGGATCAGCTGAAGGAGGGCAGGGATGAAACCCAAAAAAGGACATTTTGTCCACTGTTTCACTGGGAGGGAGGGTTTGTTAGATTGGTCCCAAGGAATTAAACTCTCCCTATGTTGATATGTATTGAATCATTTTATCATATATTACTTTTTCAGTTATGGCTGATTGTCCTCACACAATTGGTGTTGAATTTGGAACTAGAATAATAGAAGTGGCTGGACAGAAAATAAAACTCCAAATTTGGGACACTGCTGGACAAGAAAGATTCAGAGCTGTCACAAGGTGAGTCTTTTAACAATTTGGTTCTTTAAACAAGTCTTTTAACATTTCTCTTTCTCCTGTTCTCTAAAGATTTTGTGATTAAGATACAAACAAGTTTCTTTATCCATACAAAATCTACTGAAAATATCTGAACTGTAGTCACAGAGCTCAAAGAATTTAAAGATTTTCTTTAAGAAGTTCAAGATCTTATTTTTCAAAGAAATCATTATTTTGGGGACTAAAAATGGTGCCAGTGGTGCAGTCTTTAGGAAGCCACAGTTGAGCAGCCAACTACCATCACTAAAGCTGGCAGATACTAAAATTTTCCTATTACTAGTGAGTGTGATGTAAGGCAAAGTAAATTTAAGAAGGAACAAAGGTATGGGTTATATTACCAAATACCTAATGAGAAGAGTTCTTTGACTAGACATAGGAATATTCCCTATCCCTGCTGGGGGTAGACCCTGGCGCCGTCCCGGCGGATTGACCGAACACCGCCGACGACAGGCCCGGTCAAACGCCGCCGGCGTGCCGCAGGCGCGCCGCCGCCGGCAGAGGTGGCGGTGTTCGGTCGACTTCAAATTAATTTTGCAGCAATTCTTTGTTACGTCAACCGCAAAGTCGGAGGTTTTCTTTCTCGTGTGGTTTAGTATTTCGATTTTCCTGATTAGAAATCAAGCAGGGCTTGCACTATCCCTGAATTTTCGAGTATTTCCCCGAAAATCTATGCGTCACTCCGAAAAAAAATTTGGTTTCCCCAATCCCCGAAAATCACACAATCACGGTGCCACCCCTAGTGATTTATCACCAGTGACTTTTCCTGCCAAATATTACTTTGTATACCATAATTCTTCACTACTCTCTTGTTCATTAATTTTCGTCTCTTTTGTTACTTTGCATAAAAACCAGACAGATGCAATATGCAATTGCAAATATTGCAATTTACACAGTTCTTCATATGTTGACAAAAAAAAGTATCGTCCTTATGAAATGAGTTTAAATCATTTCGAATGCAGTTTCCCAATTGCTATTTTTTACATCATTCTTAGTCAAGAATTTGCAGATTTTTTTTTTTTTTTGCTGTTTTTTGATAAGATTTTCTTAATGTTTAATACTAAATTGTTGAACGCCTGATAGAAAATAAAATCTTATTTTTGAAACATTTTTACCCAGTGATAGTACCTTTATTTTATTTTTTTTTTTATTGAAAGCAGGAATGCCAAAAAGTTTAAAAGTTTACAAAAATTAACAAGATTTTCGTGAGTTATACTTGATATAGCACTTGCAGGGTTTTATCGTCCAAAGAGAAAGGGACAAATGCGTCCAACCCATTTTTTTTTCTTATTGATGAAACGGGTTTACTTTGAAACGGGTTTTCTTATTGATGAAATGGGTTTACTTTGAAAACATTCATTCATAAGTACCAGGCAGATTCACACTAAAACAAATTGGTGTGACGAAAGCGATATCGACATCCCCATCAAACGTTGCGCTCGAGTGACAATGGCGCCCTTGGTCCAGTGCCCAAGTTACATTAAAAGGCTAGGTCTTAATAAAAGCTTTCAATTTGGGAGGTCCAAGGAAGAGTCTTTGACAGTCTTATGACCTCAGGGTACTAGATGTTGCAACGTTCTTACGTATCTACAGTGGTTTAAAAAATTTGATCACCCCACAAATGATTACCAAAAATATGCACAAATACAACAAATGTAGCATTTGGAATATTATAACACTTTTTTCAAAGCTTTGAAGAAAAGCAAAAAAAGCTAAATACCCCTAACTACACTTGAAAGCTATTTTAAAAAGAAACTCTTTGGAGATTTCCATGGAAATGACCATAGCAGAAGCTTTGAGCCTGGGTGGGGATCAAAGAGGAATCTTTGAATATTTTGACCACGGGTGACTTCTTGTTGCGACTTTCTTAAATTTGGTAATTTTTGCAAGCATTAGGAAATCAAAGCTTAAACTCAATAGCTGATACTAAGTGTCCTAACATGCTGCTTGGATTAAAAGTGACGAACTAGGATGAAAATCTCAATATCTTCCTGGAGCTACTTTTGTCTGCATATTATTTCATTTAATTACATTTAAAACGGACGAGCTTTTCATTTTTTACCTAATAAAATAGCTGGCACTTTATTTTTCTTCATAAAGAATAAACCATAAAGTGTTTGTTGTTTCACTGTAATTGAAGTGTTCTCATGTGAATTGTTCATCATGTATTTTTAAGTTTGATAAATTTACTCCTTTTAAATGCAGTTTATAATTTGACTGATATTAGGTATTTATCAGTTTATATTTTTATTTATTTTATCCAATAAAGGAGGAAGCCATATAATTTGGAATGAATCCCCAAAATAAAAAATGAATAATATCCAAAAGAGCAGCCAAAAGCAATAAAAAAAGCAGCAGTTCAGCCTTAGCCTACATGACATATATTCTATAAAGAGCCAAAAAAAAACTTTAAAATGTATTTTTTTAAATTTGTTATTAAAAACCACTTTTTAATACAAGAAGAGTTTTTAGGAATCCAAAATAGCAAAAAAAAAAAAAAATCAATATCAAAGTCACCCATTTCAACTGTTTTAAAGGTGAAACAATAGATACAGGCAAAGAGCATTATGAAAAAATTAAGCTTCTAAGTTCAAAGTTATTGTCAAAGTTTTTACCCGGATAAATGACGAATTTTGTGATACGGTATTTGAAGTTTTGTATGCAGTAATGCTTGATGAAAAAAACTACTAATTTTGATAATTATTTATGTTAAGAATACATAGCTAATAGATACTTCAACTACTCGTATTATGCAAGGGTTCTGAAACGCCACAGCCATTTCGTTTCTACCAGATTTCTACTTCTCTTGATGAATAACGAAGAAGACCAGTTTCCATCGGCATCCCCACCAAACGTTGCGCTCGAGTGACAAAGGCACCCTTGGTCCAGTCCCCAAGTTACATTAAAAGGCCAGGTCATGATAAAAGCTTTCAATTTGGGAGGTCCAAGGAAGAGTCTTTGACAGTTTTATGACCTCAGGGTACTAGATGTTGCAACGTTCTTACGTATCTACAGTGGTTCAAAACAATTCGATCACCCTACAAATGATTACCAAAAATATGCACAAATATAACAAATATAACATGTGGAATATTATAACACTTTTTTCAAAGCTTTGAAGAAAAGCAAAAAAGGCTAAATACCCCTAACTACACTTGAAAGCTATTTTAAAAAGAAACTCTTTGGAGATTTCCATGGAAATGACCATAGCGGAAGCTTTGAGCCTGGGTGGGGATGAAAGAGGAGTCTGAGTATTTTGACCACAGGTGACTTTTTGTTGCGACTTTCTTAAATTTGGTAATTCTTGCGAGCATTTGGAAATCAAAGCTTCAACTCAATAACTGATACTAAGTGTCCTAACATGTTGCTTGGATTAAAAGTGACGAACTAGGATGAAAATCTCAACATCTTCCTGGAGCTACTTTTGTCTGCATATTATCTCATTTAATTACACTTAAAACGGATGACCTTTTCGTTTTTTACCTATTAAAATAGCTGGCACTTTATTTTTCTTCATAAAGAATAAACCATAAAGTGTTTGTTGTTTCACTGTAATTGAAGTGTTCTCATGTGAAGTGTTCATCATGTATCTTTCAATTTGATAAATTTACTCCTTTTAGATGCAGTTTTTAATTTGACTGATAATAGGTATTTATCAGCTTATATTTTTATTTATTTTATCCAATAAAGGAGGAAGCCATATAATTTGGAATGAATTCCCAAAAGCAAAAATTAATAATATCCAAAAGAGCAGCCAAAAGCAATAAAAAAGCAGCAGTTCAGCCTTAGCCTACATGACATATATTCTATAAAGAACCCAAAAACAACTTTAAAATGCATTTTTTTTTAAATTGTTATTAAAAACCTGTTTTTAATATAAGAAGGCTTTTTAGGAATCCAAAAGAGCAAAAAAAAAACCCAATCAATATCAAAGTTGCCCATTTCAACTGTTTTAAAGGTGACACAACAGATATAGGCAAAGGGCATTATGAAACAATTAAGCTTCTAAGTTCAAAGTTATATTCAAAGTTTTTACCCAGATAACTGACGAATTTTGTGATACGGTATTTGAAGTTTTGTATGCAGTAATGCTTGATGAAAAAAACTACTAATTTTGATAATTATTTATGTTAAGAATACATAGCTAATATATACTTCAACTACACGTATTATGCAAGGGTTCTGAAACGCCACAGCCATTTCGTTTCTACCAGATTTCTACTTCTCTTGATGAATGACGAAGAAGACCAGTTTCCAGCCAGCGACTTGTGAATTTTTGAACTCATGAATAGGCTTGAATCTGTTGTAAATTTAAGCTGTGATTTTAGAAAGACTGATGAAAACATTAATGTTTGCGGTCAACATTGATCACGCCGGCGGCCCGCCGCCGACATCTTACCGGTGGCCCGCCGCCGACACCTTACCGGCGGCGTGGCGCGGTGTGCTGTTTTTGGCCCCGCCGCCGCCGGTCTTCCCTCATTGGCGCGGCGCCGGGGTCTAACTGGGGGTTGGTGTTTCCGGAAAGTTGTCTTGCCAGATTTGTCCTTGTTCTAACTGCTCAACTGGGCTAGGAAGGGCCACAAGAAGGGATAAAAAGGAAATAGGAACTTTTTGGGAGGTAGTTAAGAGGGAAGTTCTCAACATATTTGGGCAAAAAGCTTGCATGGCTACATACCTTTCTCCAAGTTCTTAATGACGAAAAAGCTCATACGTTTTATTCAGGCTCATAAATATTCATAATTAAGGGGGGGGGGAATAGTAAATTTTATATTTTGCTTGCAGCAACTAAAAGTCACTTACAGCTCATAAATATCCAGGGACGGATCTAGAGCAAAATCTTGGGGGGGGGGGGGAATGTGACAAAGGTGCAAATAATTGACCAACTGTCAAATTTATTGTAAAAAAGAGTAAAAAAAAAGAAAAAACAGGAAAAGAGGGTGTCAGAAAAAAATATTGGGGGGTCCTCCAGCCCCCCTCCCCTGGATCCGCCAGTATAAATATCCGTAATTAAAGGGAAAAAATCATAAATTTTAATTTTGCTTGTCACCAACTAAAAGTCACATACAGCTGTTTTTTTTCCTATATAAAGTAAAAGATGGCAAATGTGAAAGTTTTTTTATACTGAAAAGGGACAAATTTCCAGACCTTGTCTGCTCTCGTTTATATCTGGTTAATGGATTTCCTGCTATTTTTACCGTATACTTTCAAAATACATTGCTAAAAACACTATATGTAGACATTTGACCTAGTTTTCAAAAATATGTAAAAAATACAGTTGTGACCTGGCATTTGAGCAACAAAATTTTTTTGGCACCAAAATGTTCAGAAAAATTCGCTTTATGACATGTCCTAAAATTTCCGTGCAGAAATACCCTTCTTCAGGGAATGGGGGGGGGGTCTTGAATTTAAATTTTCTGCAATATTTTTTGGATTAAAAGTTTGTTTCCTATTAATTCAAGTCTGTGGAGACCAAAAATGACATCAGAATTGCGAAATTCCATCACTTAGTACCCTATATGAGGTCAAAGGGGGGGGGAGGGTTAAAGCACACTTTTTTGCTACTGGCCTACTTCTGTTTTTAATGGTGCTTTGCAATTTCACGCCTGTGAACTGAAATGTGAAGTAGTATTTGGCCTCTCTATGATCTATGAGTATCAATCTGATTTCATATGTGTTTGTGAGGGGGGGGGGGGTAATTTAATTTACAACAATATTTTCTTACTTGAAGTTTCTTCCTTTTTTTTCAGGGCTAAAGAGTGCAAATCTGAACAGAAACTTTTTTTTATATTCTCTTTAAGGTCTGTCTTGATTATCCCAATCTTATTTTCACCCCACTCTTTAGCACTGGTGGGGGAGGGGGTTGATGAAAACATCAGAAGATTGCCATATTTAAATTCGCTCCTGGGTTTGATAAATTTGATTATTATCTTCTTCTTTAATTAAAAAAAAAATATTATTTTGATTTTAATTATTTAAAAAAAAAAAATCATGGAATTTGATATCTAAAGCAAAAAAGACCAAACAAAAACACTTCAATAACAACTTTGTTTTCGATTACTATAACTATTACTATAACTTTGAAAGAATCACAACTTTGTTCTGATTAAAAGCTATTGAATAAAACACACATTTCAGCTTAATCACATGGATATAAATCATAATGGGCCAAAGAAATACAGAGGCAGCTTGTTCCATGGCACTAGCTACAAGCAATAGTGCACAAAAGGTCACTCACTCTTTTTGCAAGTGCATTGAAGCCGCCGTGCAAAAAGTGGGGTAGCAAAGTAGCTATGTTACTTGGCAGTTTTCAAATTTGTTGGCAGATTTTATCTGCAAATACCATTTATACATATAAAAATAATTTTTGCTCAAAGAAAAGCTGTCAAAACACAAGTTGTGCTCCGCCATGCCAAAAGTGGGGTAGCATAGTAACAATGCTACTTGGCAGTTTTCATGGCCTAGTGAAATTAGTTGGCAGAGGTTGTCTGAAAATACCATTTTTACATACAAGAATAATTTTTGCTTAAAGAAAAGCTGTCAAAACACAAGTTATGCTCTGCCATGCAAAAAAAGGGGTAGCATAGTAGCAATGCTACTTGGCAGTTTTCATGGCCTAGTAAAATTTGTTGGCAGATTTTGTCTGAAAATACCATTTTTACATATAAAAATAATTTTTGCTTAAAGAAAAGCTGTCAAAACACAAGTTATGCTCTGCCATGCTAAAGTGGGGTAGCATAGCAGCAATGCTACTTGGCAGTTTTCATGGCCTAGTAAAATTTGTTGGTAGATTTTGTCCGAAAATACCCTTTTTACATATAAAAATAATTTTCGCTCAAAGAAAAGCTGTCAAAACACAAGTTATGCTCTGCCTTGCTAAAGTGCGGTAGCATAGTAGAATAAAAGCGACTCGAGGCCAAGAACCTTAAGTGCATTGTCATAAGTAGTGAAGGCCTGACCCAGCATAATCTTACAAGCTCATAGTTGGATAGCTTTGATATCTTGACACATCCCAGCACTCAACTGTACACTAGGGCCCCACACTGGGCACGCATATTCAATGATAGGCAGGGTATAAGTCTTGAAGGCTAGCTTCATGGAATTCACACTGAACCCGAACCGCTTCTTGGTAATCAGTGACTGCAGCGCTGCATACCCTTTTCGCACAAGGTCACTTACGTGGCTGTTGAACTTCGCTGCAAAAACCTTCTTCCATCAAGCTCAATCATCCCACTCTACAAGTCTTGCATCAGATCCATAGCTGAATATGGATGCCCGCTATTTGCTGGTGCGCCAAAAACGCCTTTGGCACCACTTCAGAAGATTCGGAATAGGGCAAATAGGGCGGGCTACGCCTCTACACATGAATTGCTCCAGCCTCTAAATGAAAGGTTTGATGTAGCGTCGATGGCTGTTTTCTACAAGTACATGAATTCGCCTCCTTCAGACGAGCTCTCTCGAATTGTGCCCCCTTTGTCCAGCCGACAAGGCAGACACGAGGGCACATAGCTCGGTCCAATTATCTAAAGGAGGATATGCCGAAAACTGAGTACTTGAGGAACAGCTTCATCCGGCGTTGCACTTCTATCTGGAACGATCTTCCTGGTAATATTATCCCTGGAAATCCCTCTGTTGACACCTTCAAAGGAAGGTTAAATAGACATTTGAAATCTCGAGGCCATTGAAAGAGGTAAATGAATAGCGGCATATCAGATACTTTGAAGTACCTGGCGCCGTGAATATTGGAAAAAAAAAAAATTAAAAAAATAAAAAAATGTACGAGAATAACACTGCAGTGGTTAAGGTAGGACATGAGGTTAGCAGCTGGTTTTGTATTAAATCAGGAGTTAAGCAGGGCTGTGTTCTATCCCCCTTTATATGGATTATTTTTATGGACTTAAGGAGCACAGGAAAGGAGTCTTAAGGAGCACAGGAAAGGCAATGGGAGACCACGGAATCAAATGGGGAGGAAAAAGTTCTGGACTTAGATTATGCTGATGATTTAATCATCCTAGATGAAAGTGTGAGCAAAATGAATGAAGTTTTAGAGGTTTTGCGAGTTCAGGGTGCTAGAATAGTTTTGAAAATTAATGTTAAGAAGACTAAGTCACTAAGGCTAGGAATAAGTGAATATGAAAAGGTGACGTTGGGTAATGAAAAGATTGATCAGGCGGACAGCTTCACTTACCTTGGTAGTATTATTAGTTAAGATGGTGGGAGCTGTGAGGATGTTAAAAGTAGAATAGCCAAGGCTCAGGGTGTTTTTTCACAGTTAAAAAAAAGTTTGGAAAAATAGGAAGATAAGTCTGCAAACCATGATTAGAATATTAGAAGCTACAGGGATGACAGTGGTCAAATATGGCTCTGAAGCATGGACGCTCCGAAAAGCGGATGAAGATCTGCTAGATGTTTTCTAGAGAAATTGCTTAAAGATTGTTCTTGGTACCCGGCTGACTGACCATATTTCAAACAATAGGCTATACGAAAAATGTGGTTAAATACCGCTCTCTAGGGCTATAATGAAAGAAAGGTTAAGGTGGCTAGGGCACGCTGTGTGGAAGAAGGATGATAGATTGCCAAAGATTGTTCTTTTCGGCCAACCGTCTTGGGCTAAACGGAAAGCAGGTCGTCCTCGTCTGAGGTGGGAGGACGTCATAAAGAAAGATTTAAAGGAAATGGGAACTTCGTGGGCGGGTGTAAAAAGGGAGGCTTTGAATAGATTGTGGTGGAGGAGGAGCGTGCGTAGCTGTGTTGGGCTCAGGCGGCTTGGTGCTGCGGTGAGTTGTTGTTAGTAGTAGTAGTAGTTGGGTATGCATTATTTTTATAATACAAATAGCATTGGAGTGTACACCTCCATTCACAAAGTAACACCAGTAAGCTATATACAGTATACTTCAGACTTTGAATACTATACTCCAGTAGCAATATTAGAGTAAATATGATACAGTACTTTTGATAAAATGGTACATATAATATTATGCAGTATGATTATTACTGCCACTGAATTGGATTACATTGTTAATTGTGACTCAGAAAAACTATGGATATTTCTAACTGCAAGCTATACTAAGTTACCTTTGTTACTTTCCTGCAAATTTTACGTATAAAGATATTTTTTGCTCAAATCAAAGCTGTCAAAACATAATTTGTGATGCTAAAGTGTCGGCAGCTTTTGGAATTTTGCTACTGGCAGCATTGGAACTTTTTGCACACCTGAATTGAAGGTTATCACAGTCAGCTTTACAGCTGCACTTTTCACTTTGAGAAGGCTTTCAGGAGCAGGTGGTATATCAGTCATAATGGGTTTATAACCGTTTGACTGAAGTGTCCAGCCCCAGTCTTCAGGTGCTAGAGCTGTTGACGAGCACAACCATTTCATCATTTGAAAACATGCATTTATTGGTACTTTGCAGCAGTAGGTGTTTGCAGTAAGCGTTTAGGGTGGACAAAACACCATGACGCATTGGCTACTTTTGATATGAACAGACAGTGTTGTAGTTCAGGTAAGGATTGGTCGGATTTGTCTCTTTATAAGCATAAAAGAGCCTTTTCGCCTGCCGCAATCAGTTCTTCCTTGCTCGCTGAAAAGCAGTAAAACATTTGACTGGCTTCAAAAGACCTGGCATCAGCTGTGGCATTCAGTTCTGAAGTGTTGCCAACAGGCGTGGACGAACAACAGTGACTTTGTAACCTCGGATGTTAGCTTCATCTTCAAGAAGCTGTTGTCAAAAATCTTTGTAGGGTCAGCAGGAACTCCAGCCTGGAAATAAAGAAGTACTTGCTTGGGTTTTGCATAGTGTATCAGCAAGACCAACAATAATTATTTCAAAAAATCTGAAAAGAGAACTACAGCTGTATTTGGCCCAGGCGACTTGGTTCTGCCATGAATTTTTAGCAGAACTATTAATATAACCTCTTTGATTGTATAATTTATTATTGTCTATGAGCATCAAGGCTATTTAAGGCTATTTAATATAGTTCTGTTCCACTTGCTATCTGCTTGTTGATTTTTCCGATTAGTCACTTGCATTAGTGCATCTGTAAAAAAAAAAAGTGTGGGAAATACTAATGTTTTTTTATCATTAAAGAATAAATGTTCTCTTTGGAAAAAAAATCCGAAGCCAAAACTACTGTTACTACTACTAACAACTAAACCATAGCACCAAGCCGCCTGAGGTCAACACAGCTACGCACACTCCTGCATCCCAATCTGTACAAAACCTTTCTCTTTACACCTAGCATTCCTCCATTCCTCCACCCTCCATTCCAAGTTCCTATTTCCCTTAAATCTTTCTTCACGACATCCTCCCACCTCAACCACGGACCACCTGCTTTCTGTTTAGCCCTAGACGGTTGCCCGAAAAAGACAACCTTTGGCAATCTTTCATCCTTCATCTGAACATGCCCTAGCCATCTCAACCTTTCTCTCATTATAGCCCTAGAAAGTGGGATTGAATCGCACTTTTCGTACATGCTACTGCTTGAAATACTGTCAGTCAGTTGGGTACCCACAACAATCCATAAACAATTTCTCGGGAAAACATCTAGTAAATCTTCTTCTGTTGTTGGAGCGCCCATGCTTCAGGGCCATTTATGGCCACTGTTATCACTTTAGCTTCCAATATTCTAATCTTGCTTCGCAGACTTATCTTCCCATTCTTCCAACTTCTTTCAACTGTTAAAAAAAACACCCTGGGCCTTGGCTATTCTACTTTTTAACATCTTCACTGCTCCCCATGGGCGCCCATAAGCTAAATTCGGGGGAGGGGCTGTGAATAAAAACTTTATATCCTTGAATATCCATATATACTTTATTATTTTCATTAGAGAGTACCTTATTGTAAAAACACACAGTTTTTCCTTTAAAAATGTAAATGGCAGGAGGAGCTGATGCCCCCTGCCCTCCCTCCCCCCCCCCCCTTATGGGTGCCTATGCCGCTCCTATCGTCTTTACTGACAATATTACCAAGGTAAGTGAAGCTGTCCACTTAATTGGTCTTGTCGTACGTCACCTTTTCATCTTCACTTATTCCTAGCCCTAGCGACTTGGTCTTCTTAACAATAATTTTCAAACCTATCTTAGCACACTGAGCTCGCAAAACCTCTATCATTTAATTCATTTCGCCCACACTTTCATCTAGGATTCTTAAATCATCAGCGTAATCTAAGTCCAGGAAAGTTTTTCTCCCCCCATCTGATTCCGTGTTCTCCCATTGTTTTTCTTGTGCTCCGTTAGACGAAGTCTATAAAAATGATCTATATTAATAGGGATAAAACATAACCCTGCTTAACTCCTTATTTAATGTGAAATCAGCTACTAACCTCATTTCCTACCTTAAATGTAGCAATTTTGTTCTCGTACATAGCACTAATCACTTTAATGTATTTGTCTGGTATACCATACAAGGAAAAGACCGCTAAAGATTTTCTATCAGCTGAATCGAACGCTTGCTTATAATCTATGATGACTAAAGGTGTTTGATGACTAGGGCTTCACAATTATTAATATAAGAGTGAAAATTTGGTTGACACATCCTCTACCCTTCCTAAAACCAAACTGTTCTACTCTTAAAACTCTGTCTACAACATCACTAAGTCTTTATTTCCAAAACCAAAAAAAACATGTTATTTCTAGCAGTAGAGTAAGAGGTACCATTTTGCCAAGGCCCCTGTACCAGACAGGTTTCTGGTGGGTATAGTCTGGTTTGGTGAGTACAATCTGGTTTGGTGGGTATAGTCTGGTTTTGTGGGTATAGTCTGGTTTGGTGGGTATAGTCTGGTTTGGGGGGTATAGTCTGGTTTGGTGGGTGTAGTCTGGTTTGGTTTTTCAAAGAGAGTGAGTATTTGACATTTTTGCAAAAAGGGATTCGCAAATGGGACACTATGAACGATATTAATTAATGTTTTGAATAATAGGAGTGTGAATGATTCTAATTAGCGATTGGATTGTATGACGGTGGATAAAAAAAAGGATTAAACTGATTAACAGTTAAGGTAACCCCGAAGGGGTTGTTAACTCAGGTAATTTGTTATAAATTTGAAACAACATCAGTCTATGAAAATGGCAAACGGCAATAGAATGACATTGTGAGTTGACCTAGCTTTACCTTTCCGATGTGTCAATTTAGGAGGTAAAACCAAAAGTACTCAGAATCGAAAAAAAAGGGGAGAGGCCTCAAGGGAAAGGCTCAGAGGCCCTGCGTTCCCCCTTTTCTGCGGGCAGGGGAAGGAAGGGGATCAATTTTGGAGGTACAAACAAAAATGCTCAGAATCGAAAATAAATGGGATCTGCCTCAAGGGCAAGGCTCAGAGGCCCCTCGTTCCCCAATTTCTGAGGGCAGAGGGGGGGGAGGGTCAATTTTGGAGGGAAAACCAAAAATTCTCAGAATCGAAAATAAACGGGATCTACCTCAAGGGGAAGGCCTGGGCTGATGTTTGCAAGTCGAAGAATTTGTCTTTGTTGGTTTGAATGTCTAAAGTGCCTGTCTTTCTCTGTTTACATGTCTGATTCTTTTTGTTTGCTTGTCCGGGTTGGTGTTGCAAGTCCAAGTTGGGTTTTCAGACCTACGTTTTTTTATATTTTCGTGCGTGTTTGGTTCCCGGGGTTTCTTATTTGAGAAGCTAACTTTAGTATTTCGTGACTTGACGTGCCTGAAATAATGAATTAGAATAGTTAATTAGCTGTTTGGGTTTTCAGACCTAGTTTCTTAGATTTTCGTGAGCGTTAGGTTCCTGGGATTTATTATTTGAGAAGTTAACTTTAGTATTTCATGGTTTGACTTGCCTGAAATCATGAATTAGTATATTTAATTGGCTGTTTTGTTTTTTTCAGACATATGTTTTTTAGGTTTTCGTGTGTGTTTGACTCCTTGGGTTTATTATTTGACAAGTTAACTTTAGTATTTTGTGGTTTTACATGCCTGAAATCATAAATTAGAATATTTAAATAACTGTTTAGGGTGTTCAGACCTATGTTTTGTAAATTTTAGTGGATATTTGACTCCTGGGGTTTGTTATTTGATAAGTTCCTAGATTTTATTATTTGAGAGGTTAACTTTAGTATTTTGTGGTTTGACTTGCCTGAAATCATGAATTAGAATATTTAATTGGCTGTTTGGGCTTTCAGACCTAATTTTTCAGATTTTCGTGGGTGTTTGGTACCTGGGATTTATTATTTGAGAAGTTAACTTTAGTATTTCATGGTTTGACTTGGCTGAAATAATGAATTAGAATATTTAATTGGCTGTTTGGGGATTTTCAGACCTAGGTTTTTTTTTAGGTTTTCGTGTGTGTTTGACTCCTGGAGTTTATTATTTGAGAAATTAACTTTAGTATTTTGTGATTTTACGTGCCTGAAATCATTAATTAGAATAGTTAATTAGCCGTTTAGGGTTTTCAGACCTAGGTTTTTTAGATTTTCGTGGGTGTTTGTTTCCTAGGGGTTTATTATTTGAGAAGTTAACTTTAGTATTTCGGGGTTTGACGTGCCTGAAATCATGAATTAGAATAGTTAATTAACTGTTTGGGTTTTCAGACCTACGTTTTTTAGATTTTCCTGGGCGTATCTGATGAAATAATTTAGGTCGTATGATCAATTTAATTTATTTTTTAATGCACTAGTTTTTCAGTAAGGACATTCGATATCCTAAAATTGTTTAATTCAAACTTTTACCTTGACCATCGATGAATTTCAAAAGGATCATTTATGAATTCTGGCGTATCTGATGAAATAATTTAGATCGTATGATCAATTTAATTTATTTTTTAATGCAGTGATTTCACCTCTTATATATTTCACCTCAAGAGGTGACTTCAGGAAAGAGTTTGTTACTTGCTTACAAATTTTCATAATTTATTGAATGAAGTTTCCGTATTGTATATCCAAGAGGTGAAAACAATAAAGAGTTTGTTACTTACTGGCGATATTTTCATAATTTATTGAATGAAGCATCCGTACTGTATATCCAAGGGGTGAAATCCATAAAGAGTTTGTTACTTACTTACAAATATTTTCATAATTTCTTGAATGAAATTTCCGTATTGTGTATCCAAGAGTTGACTTCAAGAAAGAAATTGTTACTTACTGAGAATTTTTTCATAATTTTTTGAATTAAATTTCTACATCTTGTATCTAAGTCATGTAAACAATAAAGAGTTTGTTACTTACTTAGAATTTTGTCATAATTCCTTGAATAAAATGTCTTTGTTTATCCAGTAGGTGAATTAAAGAAAGAATTTGCAACTTACTTACAATTTTTTCATAATTTCTTTTATAAATTTTTTGTATTGTGTATCTAAAAGATGACTTCAAGCAGTTTATTACTTTCTTAAAAATTATCATAATTTATAGAATAAAATTTCCGTATTGTATATCCAAGAGGTGAAAACAATAAAGAGTTTGTTACTTACTTGCGATTTTTTCGTAATTTATTGAATGAAGTATCTGTACTGTATATCCAAGAGGTGAAATCAATAAAGAGTTTGTTACTTACTTACAAATATGTTCATAATTTCTAGAATGACATTTCCGTATTGTGTATCCAAGAGTTGAGTTCAAGAAAGAAATTGTTACTTACTGAGAATTTTTTCATAATTTCTTGAATTAAATTTCTACATCGTGTATCTAAGTCGTGAAAACAATAAAGAGTTTGTTACTTAATTATAATTTTGTTATAATTTCTTGAGCAAAATGTCTTTTTGTTTATCCAGCGGGTGGATTCAAGAAATAATTTGTAACATATTTACAATTTTTTCATAATTTCTTTTCTGAAATTTCTGTATTATTTATACAAGAGGAGACTTCGAAAAAGAATTTGTTACTTACTTACTTACAATTTTTTCATAGTTTCTTAAATGAAGTTTCTACATTGTGTATCCAAGATGTGACTCCAAGAAAGAATTTGTTACTTGCTTATTTACAATTTTTTCATAATTTATTGAATGAAATATCCGCATTGTATAACCAAGAGGTGAGAACAATAAAGAGTTTGTTGATTACTTGCGTTTTTTTCATAATTTATTGAATGAAGTATCTCTATTATATATCCAAGAGGTGAAATCAATAAAGAGTTTGTTACTTACTTACAAATATTTTCATAATTTCTTGAATGAAATCTCCGTGTTGTGTATCCAAGAGTTGACTTCAAGAAAGAAATTGTTACTTACTGAGAATTTTTTCATAATTTCTCGAATTAAATTTCTACATCTTGTATCTAAGTCGTGTAAACAATAAAGAATTTGTTACTTACTTAGAATTTTGTCATAATTTCTTGAACGAAATGTCTTTGTTTATCCAGCGGGTGAATTCAAGAAAAAATTTGCTACTTACTTACAATTTTTTCATAGTTTCTTTAATGAAATTTCTGTATTGTGTAACAAAGAGGTTATCTCAAGAAACAATTTGTTACTTACTTACTTACAATTTTTTTCATAGTTTCTTAAATGAAGTTTCTGCATTGTGTATCCAGGAGGTGACTTCATGAAAGAGTTTGCTACTTGCTTACAATTTTTTCATAATTTTTTAAACGAAATTTCTTCATTGTGTATCCATGAGGTAAATTCAAGAAAGAGTTTGTTACTTACTTACAAATATTTTCATAATTTCTTGAACGAAATGTCTTTTTGTTTATCCAGCGGGTGGATTCAAGAAAGAATTTGCAACTTAATTACAATTTTTTCACAATTTCTTTACTTAAATTTCTGTATTGTTTATCCAAGAAGAGACTTCGAAAAAGAGTCTGTTACTTACTTCCTTACAGTTTTCTCAAACTTGGTTAAATGAAGTTTCTGCATAGTGTATTCACGAGGTGTCTTCAAGAAAGAGTTTGTCACTTTCTTACAATTTTTTTCATATTTATTTAATGAAATATCCGCATCGTATAACCAAGAAGTGAAAATAATAAATATTTTGTTACTTACTTGCGATTTTTTCATAATTTAATGAACGAAGTATCTTTACTATATATCCAAGAGGTGAAATCAATAAAGAGCTTGTTACTTACTTACAAATATTTTCATAATTTCTTGAATGAACTTTCCGTATTGTTTATCCAAGGGTTGACTTCAAGAAAGAAATTGTTACTTACTGAGAATTTTTTCATAATTTCTTGAATTAAATTTCTACATCGCTAATCTAAGTCGTGAAAACAATAAAGAGTTTGTTACTTACTTACAATTTTGTTATAATTTCTTGGACGAAATGTCTTTTTGTTTATCCAGCAGGAGAATTCAAGAAGAATTTGCTACTTACTTACAATTTTTCATAGTTTCTTTAATGAAATTTCTGTATTGTGTATCCAAGAAGTGACTTCAAGAAAGAATTTGTTACTTACTTCCTTAAAATTTTTTTCATAGTTTCTTAAATGAAGTTTCTGCATTGTGTATCCAAGAGGTGACATCAGGAAAGAGTTTGTTACTTGCTTACAATTTTTTCATAATTTCTTAAATGAAATTTCTGCATTGTGTATCCAAGAGGTAACTTCAAGAAAGAGTTTGTTACTTACTTACAAATATTTTCATAATTTCTTGAACGAAATGTCTTTGTTTATCCGGCAGGTGAGTTCAAGAAAGAATTAGCTACTTACTTACAATTTTTTTCCTAATTTTTTTCATGAAATTTCTGCATTGTGTATCCAAGAGGTGACTTCAAGAAATAGTTTGTTACTTACTTATTTAAAAAATTTTCATAATTTCTTAAATGAAGTTTCTGCATTGTGTATCCAAGATGTGACTTCAGGAAAGAGTTTGTTACTTGCTTACAATTTTTTCATAATTTATTGAATGAAATATCCGCATTGTATATCCAAGAGGTGAATACAATAAAGAGTTTGTTACTTACTTGCGATTTTTTCATAATTTATCGAATGAAGTATCTGTACTGTATATCCAAGAGGTGAAATTACTGCATTAAAAAATAAATTAAATTGATCATACGATCTAAATTATTTCATCAGATACGCCAGCATTCATAAATGATCCTTTTGAAATTCTGCTAACAACATCGTTGGTCAAAGTAAAAGCTGGAATTAAACACTTTTAGGATATCAAATGTACTTGCTCAAAAACTAGTGCATTAAAAAATAAATTAAATTGATCATACCATCTAAATTATTTCATCAGATACGCCCACGAAAATCTAAAATACGTAGGTCTGAAAGCCCAAACAGTTAATTAACTACTCTAATTCATGATTCCAGGCAAGTTAAACACCGAAGTACTAAAGTTATCTTCTCAAATAATAAACTTCCAGGAAACCAACAGCCACGAAAATATAAAAAACCGAGGTCTGAAAACCCTAAACAGCTAATTAACTATTATAATTCATGATTTCAGGCATGTAAAACAACAAAATACTAAAGTTAACTTCTCAAAAAATAAATCCCAGGAGTCAAACATGCACGAAAACCAAAAAAAAAACCTAGGGCTCAAAATCCTCAAACAGCCAATTAAATATTCTAATTCATGATTTCAGCCAAGTCAAACCAAGAAATACCAAAGTTGACTTCTCAAATAATAAAACCCAGGAGCCAAACACCCACGAAAATCTAAAAAACTAGGTCTGAAAGCCCAAAAAGCTAATTAACTATTCTAATTCATGATTTCAGGCACGTAAAACCACAAAATACTAAACTTAACTTCTCAAATAATAAACACGAGGAAAAAAACAACCACGAAAAACTAAAAAAAATAGGTCAGAAAATCCCCAAACATCAAATTAACTATTCTTATTCACATTATCAAGCCATTCCTACAAGGAAATACTGACGATATCTTCTCAAATAATAAATCTCGGTGGCATACAACCTACGAAAATATAAAAAAATTTGTCTGATAACCCAAACAATCATGGCTAGATTCTAATTCATGGTTTAAGGCACGTCAAATTACAAAATAATAAACAGCTAATTAACTATTCTAATTCATGATTTCAGGCACGTAAAACCACAAAATACTAAAGTTAACTTCTCAAATAATAAACTCCAGTACAAAAACACCCACTAAAAACTATAAAACCTAGGTCTGAAAAACCCCAAACAGCCAATTAAATATTCTAATTCATGATTTCAGGCAAGTCAAACCATTAAATACTCAAGTTAACTTCTAAAATAATAAATCTCAGGAACCTAACACCCACGAAAATCTAAAAACTAGGTCTAAAAACCCAAACATCTAATTAACTATTCTAATTCATGATTTCAGGCACGTAAAACCACAAAATAATAAAGTTAACCTCTCAAATAATAAAATCTAGGAACTTCTCAAATAATAAACCCCAGGAGTCAAACATCCACGAAAATCTAAAAAACCTAGGTCTGAAAACCCTAAACAGCTAATTAAATATTCTAATTTATGATTTCAGGCACGTAAAACCACAAAATTTTAAAGTTAACTTCTCAAATAATAAACCCCAGGAGTCAAACACACGAAAACCTAAAAAACCTAGGTCTGAAAATCCCCAAACAGCCAATTAAATATTCTAATTCATGATTTCAGGCAAGTCAAACTATGAAATAATAAATTTAACTTCTCAAATAATAAACCCCATGAACATAACACTCTAGAAACACTAAAAAAATAGGTCATCAAACCAAAACATCTAATTAACTATTCTAATTCATGATTTCAGGCACGTCAAATCACGAAATACTAGAGTTAGCTTCTCAAATAATAAACCCCGGGAACCAAACACGCACGAAAATCTAAAAAAAACGTAGGTCTGAAAACCCAACTTGGACTTGCAAACACCAACCCGGACATACAAACAAAAAGAATCAGACATGTAAACAGAGAAATACAGGCAATTTAGACATTCAAAACAAAAACGAAGAATCCTTTGAATTGCGAAAATCATCCCAGCCTTCCCCCGGCGGTAACCCCCGTTCATGTTCGTGGCCTATTATTTTTAGTTTTCCTTCACCACCTAACCCCCCCCCCTCCCCTGCCCTCAGCCCTTTGTGTACGAAGGGCCTCTGAGCCTTCCCCTTGAGTCAGATCCCCGTTTATTTTCGATTCTGAGTATTTTTGGTTTTCCCTCCAAAATTGACCGCCTCCCTCCCGTGCCCCTCAGACATGGAGGAACGAAGTTCCTCTCAGCCGGTCCCCTCAATCTGCTCAATCTCTATTTCGAGTCTTATCAAAAGGTTTGGTCTCTCAGAAAGTGAATCCCCCTCCCCCTCCCCTGCCCTCAAACCTGGTGGCACGAAGGGCCTATGATTTTACTCCTGGATGACGAACTCAGTTATTTTTCGAGTCTGATTATTTTCTTGTTTCACTACCTAAATTATATCCCCCCTCCCCTGCCCTCAAACATGATGGAATGAAGGGTCTCTGAGCCTACCCCGTGAGGCAGACCCCGTTTATTTTCGATTCTGAGTATTTTTGGTTTTCCCTCCAAAATTGACTCCCCCTCCCCCCTTCCCTCAGATCTGGAGGAAGGAGGGGCCTCTGAGCCTTCCCCTTGAGGCAAATCCCATTTATTTTCGATTCTGAGCATTTTTGGTTTTCCCTCCAAAATTGACCTTCCCCCTCCCCTGCCCTCAGAAAGGGGGGAACAAAGGGCCTCTGAGCCTTGCCCTTGAGGCAGATTTCGTTTATTTTCGGTTCTGAGTATTTTTGATTTTCCCTTCAAAATTGACCCTCTCCCCCCCCCTCTGCCCTCATAAATGGGGGACGGAAGGGCCTCTGAGCCTTGCCCTTGAGGCGGATCCCATTTATTTTCGATTCTGAGCATTTTTGGGTTTCCCTCCAAAATTGACCCTCCCCCCCTCTCCTGCCCTCAGAAATGGGGGAACGAAGGGCCTCTGAGCCTTCCCCTTGAGGCAGATCCCATTTATTTTCGATTCTGAGTATTTTTGATTTTCCTTCCAAAATTGACGCATCGGAGAGGTAAAGCTAGGTCAACTCACAATGTCATTCTATCGCCGTTATCCATTTTCATAGACTGATGTTGTTTCAAATTTATAACAAATTACCTGAGTTAACAACCACTTAGGGGTTTCCTTAACTTTTAATGAGTTTAATGCTTTTTTTTCTGCACCGTCATACAATCCAATCACTAATTAGAATCATTCACACTCCTATTATTCAAAACATTAATTAATATCGTTCATAGTGTCCAATTTGCGAATCCCTTTTTGCAAAAATGTCAAATACTCACTCTTTTTGAAAAACTAAACCAGACTATACCCACCAAACCAGACTATACCCTTCAATCCAGATTTTACCCAACAAACCAAATTATGTCAACCAAGCCAGACTGTACCCAACAAACCAGACTATACCCACCAGAAACCTGTCTGGTACAGGGGCCTTGGCAAAATGGTACCTCTTACTCTACTTCTAGCCCCAAACCAAAATTATGTATTTTTCTAAATAATTTTACTCTGAAAATTTTGCCTGATGACCAGAAGCTTTATTGGAACTTGTTTTTTTTTTTAATGTTTGCCATTCTTTTTTCTTTTTGTAGTTAGTCTCTTTTCAGTGTTGCCAGTTGTTAGATAGATTTCTAGGGGACACCTATATTCTGGAAAATGGCTTTTTTGGTCTTTTCATTGAAAGTTACCTTTTTTTCTTTTTATTGGAAAGAATTGGAAAAAAAATGTCCCCCTTCTAGATTGAAATACATATTTACGATTCCCGCCCTGCTGCATTTTGAGAATTGACTCCACTGCCTGTCTAACGTTGCTCATGTAAGTATGACCTATCTTGACAATATGATTGACAACATGTAACTTGACAACAAAATATAATTGTGTGATGAAGCCAGTTCTGCTAGATTTTGTTTAGCTTGAGTATTACTTTAAGATATTTGCTTTAATAAGAACTCAAGATTACTGGCTTGTCCATTATTAATTTCAGTCTTCCAGAAAGTTCTGCCGAATAATTTCGTTTCATTAAGATACGAGATTATGGAAGTTAAGTTTCTGCAATGACTGCTGGTAACCCGTGGCGGTTCTGTCCTCTTTTGCACCCGGGGCAAAATCTTGATCAGCACAATTCTTTACAATTTTATTTCCTAATTCTTTACGTTTTTGTGACGAATCTGGCCAAGAAAAGGATTAAATCTAAAAAAAGACTCAAAATTGGTAAAATTCAGAATTCAGACATAATTTCAAATAAGATATATTTTGCGAATCATTCTGAAACAGTTTTTGTGGAACCTAAAGTTTAGGAATAATTTTGCCGCCCTAGGGTCACAGATGTGTCATTTGTTTTACTGTGCAAGCTAGTGTTGCCTGCTGTATGTATCAACAACTCATATACAAGCCAATAAATCATCCATAACTGTGTGGTCTCGACTAAATAAAAAGTAGAGATCATTAATTCAAAAGATGCTTCCTCCATTAAAATAAATGACCTGGAAATCCTTACTATCTCAATATATTCTATTTCCGCCGTTTTTCTGGTTCATTAACACCATTTTGTCACCTCTGTAGCATTATTTTTCTGTATTGGATATGTGTCATTGATGCAGAAAAATTCATTTTAACCAGCATGCCTGACACAGTTGTATGCTGCAAGATCTGTTTATTTCTTTTATTCAGTTTCCTATTTGATCCATTTTTTCTCCTTTATTTAAAAACTTGCATTAGATTTTGTCAGATAACAAGCATAAAAAAGAATAGCCTATGCTCTCTTGTGAGGATTGGAAAACTACTGACTCTTATTATAGCAGAGGAAGACTGGCTTCACATGCTTATTCTTATAAAGTCACATGGTTATTTTTATATTAGTGATTGGCTAGGAGTTATTTGTGATTACCAAATATTATATTAGACGCATTCTGTGTCTATGTCTAGCGTGTGCGGGGACACAGTAATAAATTTTAACTGATATTACAATAGTAGTCTGATTGCAATAGTAATTTATGTCTATGACTTCCTATGTTTCTATTTTTCAGCCTTTAAATATCTTTTACTTGTATCCAGTGAAGTCCACCACTGTTGAAAAATGATACAAAAAACTGTTGACAAATGATACACAGAAAATACCTATTGTACAATAGAGATAATCAATCAAACTACGTTGCCTGATTATATTTCAGGATCGTCTTCCAATTATAGTCTTGAAGGTGCTCTAAGAAGTAAAATGAAATAGTATTTATTAAATTTTAGGTCATATTACAGAGGTGCTGCTGGGGCGTTGATGGTTTATGATGTAACTAGAAGAGCCACTTTTAACCACTTAAGTAGCTGGTTAGCTGATGCCAAAAACCTTACAAATCCAAATACAGTAGGTGCTATTTCTTGTGTCTCTTTCTCATTTTTTCAATTCCTCTCATTTAAAGAGATTAGAAATTACATTGAAGCCAAATTTAAAATAAACAGACATTACCACCAGGAATGGTGATGTCAAAAAATGTAAAAGGTAAAAAAGTCTAATTACAAAATTTGGTGAAAATCAAACACTGTTTAGGAAATACACATTTTCGGCGTTTTGGTTTTGGACTTACGAATAGTGATATTTGTCCCACAAATGGTACAATCACAAAAAGGTATACCACAAATATTTTGACATAACAATGTTGTAATAGATAATATGAAGCTAATATTACAATATTGAATTTCAAAATCAAGCACGATAATTACCTATTCCCAAACAAGGTTTGATTTGTCAAAAATTTTGTCATTTTCCATGTAACCTCTAGAAAGTTAAAAAAAAGTGTACATACTTTACATTGTTTTAGGGCTCTAATAATGCAGTTTTATCATTATATTTGTGATTAGTCACTTCTAAAACCCTTATTAGCCTCCTCCCCCAGGGTTTTCTTACCTCCCTAGATTTTGAAAAATACCTTTGTTTTTTAGTACTTTCATTGGAAAAACTAAACTTTGAAAAGTATGTTTTGCCCCCCCCCCTCCTAATTTCCGGGAATTGACACCATTGAATTCAGACCATAGTAGAAATACGGCGCAATGTATATTGTGCCTAAAGAAAGAAAAACGAGCAAAAATGGGGTTTATATAGGCCAAATGAAAATACTGAAAAAACACAACAAAGTGAATATTTCGCTTTGTTGTGTTGTGTTGTGTCACACAACGCCCCATTTTTGCTCGTTTTTCTTTCTTTATGTGATGCCAGGCCAATGTGGTTTAAGAAATTATCTATGTATATTGTGGTTTTAGGGGGGGGGGATTGATATGCATATTGCAATTGTAGCCTCTTTTTTGTACTTATGGACTTTAAAACTCCTTAAATTCGGGTGAACATCAAAACAATTGGCAAGACAACGCAATTACGATATTTTAATTTTTAGTTTTATATTGTAATAACAGGCTCAGATAATCAACAAGATAAGAAATTCTTAAAATACCAGTTTTTGTGGAAATCAAATCCTGTTTTTAGATTAAGTACTTATCGTGTTTTGATTTCAAAATGCTGTATTGCAACATTAGTCCTAGATTTTTAATCGACGATCTCAAGGATTTATAAGTACGAACTTGGATAAAAATTAAACTTTAATTGAGAAATATATTCTTGTGTGCTTATTGTGAAGCTCAATATGTACATAGTGTGTTCCGATTTTTTACTTATATTTTCAGTACTAGCCTAATATTCCCAGACGTCTAGCTTTCTGCTGAAAATATGTGAAGCTTCTGTTTTAAATGAGCTATTAGAATAATTTGGAGCCACTGTGTTTTGAATATCTAGTTGTATTTTTATTTTGAACTACTTTGCCGTAATATGGGCCTTAGATTTGTAATCAGCACCCACATAAATCCTCAAACACTAACTTCGGTTTGAAGCTTATGCTTGGTATGTTTTGATGTCTAATTGTGTATAAGGTGTATAATTAACAAGCTCAGAAAGTTTCAAATGTCTCTTTAATGTAAATCAGACACCATTTCCGAAATATACACCTAGTCTGTTTTTACCTTGGACAGTAAATCTTGGGGATATTTAATGGTTAATATTTGAGTATTTAGAACCATTTTCTAAGTAATCCATGAGCTATCGTAATTCGGGAGAGGTGCAGCAATTCTTTGTATACCAAGTTGTGCATGGAGGAAAAGAGGGGGGTAGAGTTGAATTGGACTTAAGGTCCTCCAAATCAGGAAGATTGAAATTTCTTGCTTGATTACCTTGAACAAGGTGCGCCAAATTCACCTTTTATTAAAATATGTCGGCGAAGCCTCCGTTAAAATGGGTTATTTGTTTTATTCGGGACCTTTGCCTCTGAAGATATTAGCATTAATACAAATACTACAGATCAGTGGTTCTCAACCGACCTCGGGCCATGCCTCACCTAGGCTTTTCTAAAATCCCGATGTTCTCCTTGGGATATTTAAATTTTTGGCACTTGTTAAATATACCGAAAACACTCAAGAAGTGGATTTTGTGAAAATATAATACTTTATTAACAAAATAATGGAAACTACAGAAGGCAATTATGGAAAGCAGACCGTCTAGAACGCATTATGTCAAATACCTAACCTAATCTCCTCTATAAATTAAATATTTAATGAAAATATACCTACATCGTAGTTTTTCTCACTGAGACTAATAATAACTAATAATAACCGAATGTGAAAGACAAACTGGTTTTTCTAAGATCACACAGATCAAAGTTCTTCGGGAGTGTTTTCGGGATATTACCAAATTACAAGTACCAAATTTAGTTATTTAAAATTTTACGCGTATCTACCTGAAGGAAGCTTAAAAGACCATTAACTAGGTATCTTTTTTTGGGGTCGTACCCTAGGCATATGTTATACTAATGAAAATACTGTATTAATACAATACCTTTTATGCAACGTTTAACGTCACTGTAATACTATCATGTATTCTTTTACTCACGTCATTCACATGAATTTTTTTTTTTTTTTCTCTTTATAATCAGCTGAAGGATGCGTGTCCTGCCCATGAACAACCAAAATATTACCATGCTCCACCGGTGAGGCCTGTCCCCACGTTGGGAATCACGGCAATAGACCTTTCGACCGTTCCGCTTGAAATGGCTCTTACAATGTCACTCCCACGCTGTGTGGGAGCATAGAGGATGTTGAAAGGACAGCCGGCGGCTCCCGAATCAGTGTCGACCAATGTAAAAAGCGCTAGAATTATAACTCGTCATTTAAATGTCTGAGGTCATCCAATGTGCATGATGACGTTTAAAAAAAAGTGGGGTTCATTGCTCTTTGCTAAGTCCACGCTAGCGACAGTCTTAATAACAATTGGGACCTCTCTTTTTTTAATACAAGTACCAAGCTTTTTCCTCTCAGGTTTCATTTAGGGGGTGTTTGGGGAATTTCACGGACGGTATCAGAGAGTAAAGCTCTAAATAGAACAGCGCGAGGATGTTCTATTTAGATATGCCAAAACAAGTTGCGAGCAGTAGTAGTAGGACATCTTCATTATATTTTAAATTTATAATAAACTAGAGACTATATTTTTTTTCATGCGAGCCCCTTGTGCTTTTTCTTCTGTCTCTGTTGACTGTCGCAATTCTTTTTATACTTCTGATGGTTTTTTGCCTGCTTGTGTATTGCTGTGCTTTTCCTATATTGTCTGCTGTCTATTAAGGTAATTGCTGAACTAACTGATCTATCGCAAATATTCTGGCTCTGGGTGTGCTCGAGATGCTTCACAAGGGATTAGAATTCAGCTGATATCATCCCTATTCACAAGCCATTTAGGTATCCTGCCTATAGTGCTTCATATAGACCAATCAGCCTCCTCCAAGGGTTACAAGGTCATTAAAAAAAAACCTTTACACATACCTCAAGCCAAATAACCGTATCAGCAATAGACAATATGGGTTTATCCGAAAACGCTTGACTGTTTAATTGCCAGCATCACTTCTGGGTTGGAGTTTTCACCTAAGACTTTAATATTGGCTTATTGGGTCTTGTCTTTTGGTATTTAGAAAGCCGTCGGCCGATCTGTGACATGAGGGTGTGTTTAAAAAAAAAACAACTTCTGATCACGCGATTCTTTACAGGTACTTCTGTTTATCTGTTTCTACACTCTATATTATCTTATTCATATTTTTGCTTTTCAACAAAATTATGAAAATGCAGAATATGTCCTTTTGTTTTCACCAATATATAATATCAATTCTTTTTTTGTTGTGTTAATGATATTATTTGATCATTGTTTCAGTTCTGGCAATTTATTTTACTTTTCGCTCTAGAATTTCAAAATTTCTCAATTCAGTCATATAACCTTGGCATAAAGTCATAATTTCATTTTAATATAATTAGAAATTCCTCATTTCTCTTTTAAGTAGTAAAATAGCAACAAGATAGAATTTAAAGCCTTTTGTGAGCAATTGAATCAGTTACGCACGCATGCATTTATTTCAGCGAAAGGGATTCAAATAAAACCTACAAAGACAGTCCGATTATGTGAAAACGTAAAAAAAAATCATCTGTAAATTGAAAAAACAATATGTTTGGGGGGGGGGTGCCTAAAATCATCCCTTCGAGGGGGTATAGAGGTGGCTCAACAAGCTATTTCACTAAACTTTGTAGGGCAAGCACACAGATCCCATGAATACTCTCAGTTAAAAGCTACCCGGAGGGAAGGTATTTGAAATGCGAGTTTAATAATATAATGCTTTTTTATTAATAGTGTTTTTGATATTTTTATATAGTATCCACTTATTTCTTAGTAAAAAAAAAGTAGGATAAATACCTGTGCTCTGTGTTTTCAGTTGCATTAAAGCTTCTATCTTGAGCTTTCGTTTATTTGTGAGCTTTTTCATATGGATAACTTTGAAATTTCGATTAATTTAATTTTATAATTTTCTTGTTAACCATAAACATAAACCATAAACATGGTTTATGTCAAATTTGGTACAGAAGTCCTTGTTATGACTTTAAATGCTCCCATTCCCCAAAAATGGATGTTTCTCCGCTTTGTGCCAGACTTCGTCCATTTTTGTCACAATTTCATCCTTCATGACGGATCACCGACTAGGATGAAAAACTTCAACGCACGCATGCGTTTAATACCCTAAAAATAAATCACTTTTTGTCTGAATCACCGATTAGAAAACGTAACTTTCAGAAAGATAATTTCGTTTATGACAAGTCTACAAGTTTTAATGCCGAAATGTAGGCCTTATTTCTTTTGAAGAGTAAGTTTGTAGCTTGTTTGCTTTGTACTCAATTCATTATTTTCCTTAATGTCTTTTGCTGCGTCCGTTGGGCGTCAGAATGAAAGCAGTTGTGTAAACACAGAGTGAAATCGTTGATTTAAACTTTTAACTGTCTCTAAAGTTTTGAATTCGGAATTGTACTACTATTTCCTTTCCCGAAAAGTTGAATCTTGCTAAAAAGTTTTTTTTTTCAATGTGATTTTGATGGTAGGCAATAAATCAGATATGGAAGCCCAAAGGGATGTTAGTTATGAAGAAGCTAAGCAATTTGCTGATGAGAATGACCTGATTTTTGTTGAAACTAGTGCCAAGACGTAAGTTTTTATTTCTACGCATGTAGTCACACCTGAGTTTTAGACATTTAGAGTAAATTATTTCTCACAGCTTTCTAGCGTCAAAGGATCGCATCTTTTGGCGAAAAAAAAGTTCTTGTGGCCCGTGTGCTTAATAGATATAATTCAGTGCTTCTAAACAAATGCCAAAAATTTGTATACTAGAAAGTTATTTAAAAAAAGGTATATATAGAAAACAGTAAGAAGAAAGGCTTAATACATTTTCGAGGAAACGGTCACCCTCCGTGTTCTGTGTCAAGGGCGTGGTTTGGACTGGAAAGGTATCTAAATCAGTCGGGCCAACTACTGTTTTTCTCTTTCCTTTTGAAATATTGTATCTAAGATAACTTGGGTTGCCATTTTTATTCTTGATGATTTCTGTTTATGCATCGTCTCATATTCATTTGTATTTTTTAATTTGAAGATAAAGTGTGCGAAGCTGCACAAGAGAATACATTTTAAACTGTGTAGCTCAGAGGTTGCTGGCCCACTATGACTACTCTAGACTAATATGCCTAATGATTAGTCATCAAACTACCAGGGCCTTATTTCTCTAATGAAAGGCCACATTACTCGGTTTTCTTAATTTTTTTTCCACTTAGACCTTAGTTCTCACGTGTGAATGCAAAAATAAATAGCAAAGGCCCCTTTAATGTTGCTTACTATGACTCAAAATCAAAATTGAGTTTTTATCTCTTGCATATAGGTGGTGAGCACATGGAGGCTGGTGAGGACTTCGAGGCAGGGGTGGTACATGACCATTTTTCTTGTCCAAATGACAATTTTTGGCCTTTCAGAGATGGGGTACGTCGCGGATATCTGTCTGTTTTTCGCTAGTTTCTGGGCTTAAAATGGACAAGACTGTGTCAAAAGAATATTTTGTCACTCGTCATAGTCCTTTCAAAGCATCAGACTCACTTATAACCACCTCAACCATCATCAATAATTTTAGTACCGCCAGATTTTACTACTGTTTCAAAGATACTAGCATTCTATAGCATCAATTAAATGGTCTTTATTGTAGTCGACCTCTTTAAACCAATGGACATTAAAGATATTGGAACAGAATGTGGACATTTCTTGGTCGGTATTTGGGTAGCTTCTATAGGGGGTCTTGTGGGTACTCTGCTTTTGGGATATCCCCATGAGACTCCCGTTCTTATATCAAAGGCTAAAGAAATTTAATGATAAACAAACATATCTGAGAAGTATGACCTTGGTTGTACTACTGAAATTAAAAAAAAAAACACATCTCCCCAGGGAAGTAAGATTTTAATCGTTTGAATGAAACAAATAAATATTTAGGATTTTATATGATGAATATATATAAAAACTGTCTAAGACAATTGTTGTTTTTGAATTTTTTTTATGTGCAAGTATTCCCTCAAACCATTCAAATCATAGTTTAAGTTACACTTTTTTCGTTTTAGGGGTGAAAACGTTGAAGATGCTTTTCTTGAGACTGCCAAACGAATCTTCCAAAACATTCAGGATGGCAGGTAATAACTATTCTTTGTTATTATATTATTTAGTTTGTTTACTTTATTATTTAGTTTGTTTACCATATATTTGTGCAAAAACAGACAGTAACTGAATAATTCAGAAAGTAATTTCAACAAGTCTATAAAAAAAGAGAAAATTTTTTTCAAGTGTGAGTTATGTAGTATTCGAAACTGCTTAAAAAAGTCCTACCTGAATGAGAATAGTGCTTATTCTAAAAGCAAAAAATATCAAGAGTTACTATTGTGGAACATTTAACTGAAAAGATAAATGAATCCCTATCCTTCAGCAGCATCTAATATGATTAAACTGAGGTATTAGGTATTTTTTCTGTTTTAAAATCAACGTATTCAGATGTAAAGAAATGTCAAGCAATGAAATTATCAATTAAAAGGATGAATTAAACACTGCAAAGGAATTATGATGATTTTGTGACCGAAGTGAGTCCACGTACTAGTTTTCTAGCATTCTAGTTCTCAAGTTTTAGGATGAATGTGAGGGTAAATGTGGGAATCGAGGCTATTGAGTGTGAAGCGGTAGGTTTACGTCGTCTCATTTCTAAGGAAGTCAGACGAACAGGATTTAAATCCTCATAAAACTGAAGGAAGGACCAAAAAAATTCTTAAAGCCTGTTTTGAATATCCTCAATTTAATATGTCTGACCGTTGGTGATGCCAACCATGACAAGCGTGATCAAGCGAGGACCTAACAGAAGAACAATAAGTAGTTCTTAAACTAGTAATTGAAATAGGAAATCTTTTATGCTGAAGAAAGGATTTTAGCAAGAAGCTAGTAGATTTAATCATATTCAATATCTGAGAATTAAGCTTAAACTTAACAACAAAGAGTTTACAGCCTTTGTTACTTTGTTCTAAGTCAGGGCTTTTAATTATATTGGTTAGAAGGAAATAAATTAGCAAGAAATTTTTTTGTTGTTTTTTATGGTTTTTACTTTTTTTACTGTATTTTTGCGTGTTTTTGTTCTTGCTTTTACTGTAAGCTTCACTTTAAAAAAGTTGTGTTTTAGTATCTCAAGTTAGAAGTCAAATTTAATTTCTGTTGTAAAGGTGCTAACATATCTCAGACTTGGTTCAGAGTTTTTTTATTCCACAATACATACACAATCCAATCACAACACTCCTAATCCCCCTCGAAAGGCTCCATGGCCAGGGATGCAAGGGGTATAGTTACGTCTTCTACAAATTAAAAACTGTTTCGTAATTGCTCATAACACTATTAAAAATTATTTAAAGGATAAAGGAACTAACTTGTATCCTTGGGGAGATGTGCCAAATCTACTGGTAAAATTAGACATATTCTCATTTGTAAGAAAGGCACATTGCTTCCGATCAGAAACGAAACTACTAAGCACTCTTGCAATCTACTTCTATGTACCAAGTTTTTTGCTTTCGTCAAGAACGATCGAGCTTTTAAAATAACGACAAAAATAGCGCTGCGTACGATCTTGTAATTTCTAAATGCTTTAAAATGGCATCTTACTCAAGTACAAGGCAATAAGTTATACTATGATCAAGCCCAAGGTCACATTGAGCTGGGTATTGCACTGCTGAAGTCAATCAAACGAAACCTTAAAACCTTTGGGAATTTTTTTTTTAATACCACTACTACTAACAACTCACTGCAGCACCAAGCCGCCTGAAGCCAACACAGCTGCACATGCTCCCCCTATTTCCCAATCTATTCAAATTATCCCTTTTTACACCCTCCCAAGAACTTCCAATTTCCTTTAAATTCTTCCTTACCTCTTCCCAATCCATTCGGATAAGACGTGCTTTTAGTCTGGCCTAGTATCTCAAGAATCGGAGGAATTAAAGTACGATTAAAACTAAATGGAAGGGTACCATCAGCAAGACACTGGCTGAAAGTGGCAGTTAATAAGCAACTCCTTAAATCTGAAGACCTTTGATGAGCTTCAATGGGATCTCAAGGGGGTAGCTTGGTTTCCGAGCTTCAAGATTTTAAAATCTGTCTGACCTTGGTTAATTTTGATTTCTGGTGTGTCGTCCATTATTTCGTTATCAGAAATCAAGAAAAGTGAAAGATGGATTCAACATACTAATGTAAAATAATCATTCGTTACGCTTGTACTGGTATGAATGCCTTGATCGTTTGATAGCACAGTCTTAACATCGTCTTTACCAAGCAATTTCTGGACTGAATTCTAGAATTTCTTAGGCTCCGAACTAACGAGTCTAGTGATGACATTATGGCCGTAATTTGAACTGGCTTTGCTAAGTTCGTTTCGAAGATTTGCATTTTTTTGGATGCAATAATTAGTCGTTTTTCCATCTTTTCTTTGCCCGTTCATTGCTTCTAATGAATGAAGAAAAAGGAGTTTCTTAGCCCATTGGGAGCAGTCAAATAACATTATGTGCCGTTGAATGTCTCCATCATCACTATGTGTTTGCAATTGAAAAGCAATTTTTTGTTTTTTAACCCTTAGGCAAAAAAGGCATATTCATAAAATATTTATGACGGTTTCTCTTTTGTAGACTCTAGTTTAAGTCTAGTTAAAGTTTATGAACGGCATATTTGAGAATTTATAACAATCATACTTCTAGAATGAATGAGATCTTTTGGTAGATATACTTCCATCTCCCTCGTAAAAAGAAAATCATTCACACTTGTTAAGATCCTAGCCCACAGATAACGGTTGCGATTTCGTTTTTGTCCCCTTGACTTAAGTACTGGCTTCTTCATATTACCAACAGTGTATTCAGTAGTTTTCTTGCACCATCGGAAAAAAAAGAGGAAGCATAAAAAATAATATTTACACAGGTACGGTTGTTCTTTCATAAAATCTGATTTAGAAGGCAATTTATTTGTTAGACTGTAATCTGTAGTATTTCTTTCTCCTCACCTTTTTTCTTCTTTGTCTTTGAAAGTGGAGTCTTCCAACCCCCCCCCCCCCAAAAAAAAAATCAGTGGAAAGGTTAATGCTAGAATGAAATATGAGAATTAAAGAAAGTTTAAGAGAGAAAAATGGGTTTAATTTAAATCAAGCAGTGAACAAAACGTGCTAAAAGCAAACACAATAAAAAACATTAATTAATAAAAAAAACTCCGCATCCGGGAGCCTTTATCAACGGTAAAGAAAAAAAAGAGAAAGAAAACAAAAATAATTTAAATCATTAAAAAAAAACTAAAAAAAACAACACAACAAGAAAGAGAGAAAAAAGAACTAAAGACAAACAAATAAATATAACTAACATTTTAATAAAACTTTCTCAATACTGCCTAACTGTAACACAGAACAGAAACACCAGAATCTCTAGATATTTTTCCTCTACAGGATCAGATTGGCAATTGGGATCATTAAATAAATTTACAAAAAAAACTCAAGTCACCACCCTGATTAAGCTTATTGGACTTCTGAATGTAATTCTTAACTTTGTCTTTATGCTTTCTTTGGTACAGCCTCGCGGAGGTTTTGATTTGTTCATTATAGCTTTTGTTACCCCAGTATCTGCCCATTATTCTGGTATCAACTTTTTTCTTATATTTGTTTCGATAATTTTCATCATTATGATAACACCTCTTGATCCTTTGTTTGGCTCCCTCAATTATTGCTTCTCTATAATCTTCATCATTATGATAACACTCCTTGATCTTTTGTTTGGCTTTCTCAATTATTGCTTCTCTATAATCTTCATCATTGGGATAACGCTCCTTAATCTTTTGTTTGGCTCCCTCAATTATTGCTCCTCTATAATCTTCATCATTGGGATAACGCTCCTTGATCGTTTGGTTGGCTTTCTCAATTATTGCTTATGTATAATCTTCATCATTGGGATAACGCTCCTTGATCTTTTGTTCGGCTTTCTCAATTATTGCTTCTCTATAGTCTTCATCATTGTGATAACGCTCCTTGATCTTTTTTGGCTCTCTCAATTTTTACTTCTCGATACGCCTAGTCTGTTAAATACCTTTGCTTTTTGCTTTTCAGGATGCCATATCTATTTTTTGTGTAGTACTGTTTTCTTACAGTAGGTATTTGGATTGCTTGGTTCCAATACTTTTCTCGTTTTTCTTTCTTTTACTTTGTTCTCTTGAGACCATAAGATATTTTCAATGTATTAAGTTCCACCACATAAAATGACGTAATGAGTTCATTGACGCAAAAGGAAAACCAAACTAATTTCAAAATTTTCAGGTATTTTTCTTGTTGGAATTAAAAAATAAAAATTATTGCTCAGACACCATTTTTGCAGTTTACGTAATAACTTTAACGATTCTGTTAAAATTTTCAGAAATTAATCTAGTTTCAATTGACAAATCAGATTTTTTGTTAAAGCCCTTAAAAAATTACTACATTGATCTTCTTATGCAATATGATTTGCTACTGCACTGTTGAACAAAGATGATTTCCCAAATAACTGAAACGAGGGAAAAAAGGTTAATGGAACCAGTAATATTAGAAGATGATGGGTCAAATCAACAAATAAATTACATAACTTTACAGTATGTACCGATTCTATCACAGAAATTAAGAAGGGAATTAAACAAACATAATATAAAAACAGCATTTAAATCCAGACAAACTATAGGTTCTTTACTGAATAATGGAAATGATAGGATTTCAAAAAACATAAAAAGGGGTGTATACAAAATCCCGTATTCTTGTGGTAAATTTTATGTAGGAAGGACGCAACAAAATTTAGAAAATAGATTGCAGCAAAATAAAAATGCCTAAAAGTTATCTGGGGGGTATTATTATTAATGGAGACGAAGGAGATTTTATAATTAATTCAATTTATAATAGTTTAATTAAGGACCAGGTAACATTTTCTAATATTAGTAATTTACATAATAGTCCTCGAACAAGTAACAACCATGTAAGTGAAAATCGGGAAGAGGTCAAGGCTGGCAAGAGTCAACGGACTGCAGCTGAATTTACAAATAAAAAAATACATTTAGTTTATAACGCATGAGTTTCGTTGGCCTGTTTTATCTAAATATTTCAAAGGTTTTAACCTATAAATTTAATCGGGGGTGGTGACCTGTTTTTTTTTTTTATTTCTTTCAAATAAATATAGTATTTTATTTTAGACAAATCCTATTTCCCAACCTGATCCCATAAAGAGTAAAAATATCTAGAGGTTTTGGTGTTATTTTTTGTTTTACAGTTAAGCAGTATTGAGGAAGTTTTAATTAAAATACGAGTTTTATTTATTTTTTTGTCTTTTGTTCTTCTTTTTTCTCTTTCTTGTTGTGTTGTTTTTTGTGTGTGTATTTTTTCAATGATTTATACTATTTTTGTTTTTACTCTTTACCATTGATAAAGGCTCCTGGATGTGGAGTCGAAATAATCGGGATTTTTTTTATTAAGTAATGTTTTGTTGGTTTCGTTTTTAGTACGTTTTTCACTGCTTGATTTATATTAAACCTGTTTTTCTCTCTTAAACTTTCTTAAGTCCTCATAAATGGAAAAGCAGTGCCGTCTATGAAATTATCAATGAAATATGTTTCTGGTAAATTTGTAAGACCTGTTGTAAATTTATAAGATTTGTAAATTTAACAATCGAAATAAAGGATGCTTTTATAAACCAATCAGACCAAACCCGCTTTTGTTCATATTTTTAGTCTTAGTGACAAAGTACTTATTTTATTGGTAACTTTATACAGTTATAAGGCTATATCCTAAAAATAAGGATCGATACCAAAAAAAAAAAATTAATCATTTAAAATAATTTTTCTTTTTGTCGATTTATTAACTTGACTGAAAACACTGCCAAATAAAAGTGTACTAAAGTAGCAAGACAGTGACTAAGATAAGAAGAAGAAAAACCGTGGCTGAATCGACCATGCATTGACAAACTTTTTCATTTTTAGCTTGGATTTGAACGCTGCCGAATCTGGAGTCCAACACAAGCCAATAGTAGCTTCTAGACAACTACAAAATCCAGAACAGTCAAAAGAGTCCTGCTCGTGTTAAAGTTTTTCGTCATTTTGCTCGGAGTCTTATTATCCTTTGTCTCTGGCGTGGTGACTTTGGTATTAGGTTTGATAGCAGACTCTAGTCAAACTTTGTTGCTACCTGCCTAAGAAGTGTTTACTCTGAAGATTATTCTTTTTATTGGATTTGAGTGGGTTACCTAAAACTTATTATTTTCTATTGTTGTGTCGAGTAATTTTTTCCCACTTCTTTAAATTTAACTTTGTCGAACCTTGTTATGGAGGAATGAGGAGTTCAGTACTACGGTTAAGATGCGTGTCGAATTTAATTAGACCTGTATATGTTTCACTATTCCGAATATAAATAATGATGCTTATACCTAATGATGTTGGTTTGGATAATTTTTGTCAATGTGGCTTATTAGGCTTTTAAATCATTGTTTTTTTGTTTTTTTTTTTTTTTTGTACCGAAAATATGGATTCTAGGATCGAATTATTAGATTACAATGCAAATTTTCGTAATTTTGGTTTCTATCTACAATCTAATATTGAAAAATACTGACAAAAATTCACCTTTTTTGTCATTAGATGTCTAATCATTTATTTGAAGGTTTATTATACTATTCCGCTAAACCCGAAATTTTGAGTGCATTCTCACAGTCAATTTTGATAATCTTGTTCAATAGTAAGATTGTCGATTCAAGAATCCCAGTATCAATTTAATGGTGGCATTCTAAATAAAAATTAAATTCTAATTATTAGATCATCAGTAAAGTTGAAAATTCTTCAATTCGATAACCGATTTTAGAATCCAGTCTTCAATAAACAACGCCCGTACAAAAATCAAAAAAATGCTGCAGGAAACGGACTTTGAAAAAAACAAATTTGCCGAAACTAGAATCCCTCCCCCCCATATTCTTCCAAATTGTCTGCAATTATGCTATATTAGTATCAGCAGTCTGAAACAGATATTCGGATTAAAAATTATCCCAGCCTGTCAGTTGTGAATAAACATTACGTGATATCTTTGATGAAGTCGATGAAATAATTACTTACGATACCTTTGATGAACAATCTTTGATATCTTCCTTTAGTGTTGTATATATTGATTATAATTTTTTTAAATATGGCAATTTAAAGCCGTATGTGGTCCATATTTTGTCGAAATATATGGGATTATCTGTATTCACCATTAAATTCTGTTATATGAAGGACAAGCTACTACAGGTAGGTTACACGGCATCACTCAAGTCCATAAATAGTTTCTAAATTTAATAAAGAATTTCGATTGAAAATCCGGATTCTCGCTCTGAATTTTGAAAAGAAAAATAAATTTGACAGTCCAAAATCTTAAAAAATCCCCGTAGTGAAAATTTGAGTAATTGAAGAGGTAGAATTTATTGACAATCCCGGTCCTGTAGTGGCACAGTGGGTTTGACCTTAGCTTGGTAATAAGGGACACAGATCGGATCTTGCTGCAGCAACACACTGTAGCAGACGCAGGGACCCTTGTAGTCAAGAAGCGTCGTTAATCCGATTTCTCTTATTATTATTACTGTTAGAAATCTCGATTCTCGCTTTGAATTCTTAAAAAAAAAAAAAAATACAATCCAAGCTCTTAAAAAAAAAAAATCCCCCTAATCGGATAGTGCAAAGAAGTCGAATTTCGGTGCAACACTTGAATAGTT